>NC_080672.1:387296728-387598151 GCF_030247195.1 Topomyia yanbarensis
AACGCAAACGCAACGTTCTAGGGTTAACATGTTAATCAAAGTATATTTTTTATATTCTTGAATATTGTTTTTGATTATAGAGAGGTTTTAATCTTAACCCTAGAACGTTGCACTTGCGTTTTCCACCCTAGAACGTTGCACTGGGGTACAAACGTACCCCACGAGTTTGATCGCAATTTTTTCAGGTGAAAATGCATACAAAAACATATATTATACATCATATTCTTCGTTTTTTAATTGCGAGAAAACAGCTGTGCAAGTGAAAGAAAGGAATTTATTGAATCAATGATACATAAATTGGTTTAAACAGAAAAAGTGAAAAAATCGAGGCTTTGATTTTTTTTCACAAAAATTACTATAACTTTGCGAATTTCAAACCGATTTGAAAAAAATCAAATGATTGTAAAAGCCGAAAGAATGGTCTTGAAATGGTACAAAATGGAACTCCGATGTAATTAATTGGAAGAGTGAACGTTTAAAGATCGGGTTTTGGAAAATATTACGAAATGGGGTGGAGGTGTAATGAAAAAAAATATTTCTGACCAGTAATACATTGGTAACACACAACGTTATTGTTTCAGCAGTTACTGTGCGCAAATGATACTTGCGAGATATTGTTTTGAAAAATTATAAAAAATAATCAATAACACAATAAAAATAAGCAAAAATGAGAACGATTTTTTCTACTTCAAAATTAAATTAAATTAATTGAAGAAATTTAGAGAAAATTTTCAATAGGACGTAAGTAACATTGAGAGCCTCTCTTTGTTTACTTTCTCTTTCGTTTATTTCGGGATAGAAAAATCTCTAATCCTGTGTGCGGTATTGGAAATCGAACTCAGGTGAGCTGTGTACAAAACAATCGATTTACCAATAGGGATCTGTAATTTGGAAAAATTGTGCCAGTTTTTCATATGTATTGGTAGCGGGTGTCCTTACGAGTACACTCATATCATTCTTAAACCTTAATTATTCTTTTATGATTTTTAAATTTAAAAAAACCAAATTAAACTCAACCAGCAAACTGACAGTTGTCCTACTAAATGACGTATCTGCAAATATCTCGTTCGCCTCATTGTTAACCGGGACAGCACCCCACACAGCATGATCTGGTACTTTGTCAATCCGCTAGCAACCTGCCATCCCAAGTTTCATCTGCAAACTATGGTAGATCTGATAAGGCAACCTATAGGGTCGTGCAAGTCGCATGGGTTTGGATGTGTTATTGTCCTAAAAGGAAACAAACTAAAAAATGTTTTTTTTTCAATAGTTTCGGGCCAAAAAATTGAAAAAGGACTGAGATATGCCTTAACCCGCACACCCCTAAAGATCCCTATTACGCTATTACCCCTCTTCAATATTTTCCACATCAAATGTCATTGAAATTATAACTAAAAACTTTGATCTAAATTTGTGGCACTCGGTCAAACATTATTCAAAATGAACACGTTTGTTTTACAAAATCAGGCAATAGGAAACAGTGTCAGTCTAAGAACGTTTTTAAACAGCTATAACTTTTGATTGAGGCAAGATTTGCTCACAAAAACGAGTAAGACTAAAAAGTGACTATTGACTTTCATTTGAGTATTAACAGTTACAAGGATCAGCTCTAGAACTGAAGTTATTGCAATTAGTCTGATTGAACTCCGATGGAGCAGTGCTGCCAGGGACCGTTTACGTTGACGACGGAAAATGAATTTTTCATATAACTTCGTTATGTTGCAATAATAGTGAAAACTGATAAAACTTATCAATTTAGACTATTTTTGGCTATGTTTTCCACGCAGTTGGACTATTGTAAATATTCTAGGAAAATTGTAGTGAGCATTGAAAGGTAAAAATTGAGCTGCTTTTAGCACTACAAGGAAAGCACCTACTTTTATTAAAAAAGGTTTTTCGAATTTCTTGAACTCACCGTTCTAAAAGAAAAATAGTTTTGAAACCCTACATGCACTAGAAAAAAGTTGGGCATGAAAGGGTTAATTACGCAAACTACGCTTACTGGACATATCGAAGTAAAAAGGTTGAAGTTGAAAAATAAAGTTACTTATTTATTTTATGATTTTAGAACTATTTCGCGATTTAAAAGGTTGTAATGGAAAACTTATAAATTTATAGGCTATTGTCAATCCATCGCCGATGGATACTCATCAGAACGAGTCCGACCTTTCACTAGAGAACAATACTCAGCAATACTCAAGAACTATTTAAGGCTCAAGTTACCTCAAGGCTTGGTAGTATGCGTAAGAAAAATTGTGTTCAGCTTTGCCACCAGATTATCCATTTAAACCTTTTCAAAACTCTAAAAGAAGAATATCAGTCGATTTATTAGATCATCACGATTCAATTCATGCAAAATACCTGCTGGAAAAACCATCGGCTTAGCTGGATGGTGCTTTTGAAAAAGTGGCTGTGATTTTTTATCACACTACCACACCGAGCTGGGGTACGCAACACAACTGCGCAATGAAAAAACCACAGCCACTTTTTCAAAAGCACCATTTAGCTAAGCCGATGGTTTTTCCAGCAGGTATTTTGCATGAATTGAATCGTGATGATCTAATAAATCGACTGATATTCTTCTTTTAGAGTTTTAAAAAGGTTTAAATGGATAATCCGGTGGCAAAGCTGAACACAAATTTTTCTACGCACACTACCAAGCGTTCAATTCTAACACATGCTTAAAAAAGGTAACTTGAACCTTAAGCTGTCCATGAGTTATAAATACAAATACATAGAACAGCTGAAAATAAGTTTGTCCAGCTTATTGGCTTACCCAAGTACGCAAGTAACCATAAGCATTAAGCCACTTCACAATATTGGCTGTACATTTGCATTAATGTTGCATTGAAACTTCATTATAGGATTAACAATACAATACCCAAGTAACCAATAAGCATTATAACGTAGCCTAATATCTGCTTTAGATCCACATATAAAGCTGTCCTAAAAGCCGTGAAGCCCTAAATACTTATTTAATGCTGATATTATGCCAGAAAAGGCGAAATATAGTGCTATTACTGTGCGGAGATTGGCAGCTCGTTTCTGCAGTACTAATGCTATTATATAGCAAAAGCGTACAAATGTCAAATTTAAAAGCCTTATATTGGCACTACTAATGCTATTAAAAAGCTTCAGTTGGTTGTCATTGTCCGCCATGGTTTTAAAACCATTTCTTATGTTTCCTTTCGGTATGATGAGCAAAAAGGAAAAATTTTAAAATAAAATATTCTGTTTAAAACCGTAATTGACTCTGTTCTGATGCATTGTAATGAATATCCTTAATGGGTTTTCGTTCTCACATGATATGAATGTTTACGAAAATTACCTTTAGTAAGTCTCGAACTGAGGTACCTTGCCTCGTCCTTCACGCTGCGTTTGCTTCTTGGACTATATTGCATATGTTTGATTGAAATGAAATATGCCGAATATAATCTTCAAGAAGAGTTGCATAACAAATAAACCCACAGCATTACAATAGCATTATATCAGCTTTTTATATGCTCTATAATGGCATTAAATGCACTTGTAAAGCTTACATGCTTTAAAGATCCTTGAAGCATGTACGCGTTATATCAGCTTTATATACGCATATAGAGCAAGCTATAATGCTATATGTCGGCAGTGCAGTTATGCATTATTGATGCTAATAAAGAGCTTTATTGCGTTGATAATGCTGTAATGGAGTTTCAATGCAACATTAGTGCAAATGTATAGCCAATATAGTGCAATGGCTTAATGCTTATGGTTACTTGGGTAAAGCTCAATATTATCATCATTAATGCATACATGCACAGCCGAAATGTAGCATTATCGTTTGCTCTGTATACGTATATAAAGCTGATATAATTGGTTATAACCAATAAGCATTATAACGTAGCCTAATATCTGCATTAGAACTACATATAAAGCAGTCTTTAAGAGCAGCTAAACCATATAGGGGAACATGGGGAGACTTGACCAAGCGCAAAATTCTATTTTCGGCTATGACGTCTTCTATTCGATTCTTAATTTTTTTTCAAAAATATTTTTATACTTGTTTCGATCCCTTAAGGTAATTTTGAAAGTTTGGAGAGAAAAATCCTTTCCTTGCAGAAAATATTACGTGATAATAAATTTGCATTAAATGATGTAATTTTTTATCACACTTTGTATGGACATATCTACTCGACTACTAATTACTATTAAAGGACTAATATACCATCTTAATCCTTGTGAAGCAATGAAATGATTTTACATAAACTGGAACATTGGAATAGTTATTACTAGAACTCGCATGAAATTGAACGCAATAACTAATGTTGGGGAGACTTGACCAAGATTTTATGGGGAGACTTGACCAAGTGGCGATCAGCTGAAGAAAGATACAAAATTCCTAATATTTATTATGCTTTGGTATCTACTGTTAATGTTAATCACGCCATAAAAAAATCCCATCCCAAACATAAGTCTTTATATTTTAAAATTTGTAAGCAAAATTAGCAATAGTAGGACTGATTTCGTGACGTGTGAACATGCAATGCAAGCAGTACAGTTAATCCTTAAAAAGAAATGCATTTGAAAAAATCAAAATTTATCAAATGCAACCCTTTTATATTTTTTACTGCTACCTAAGGATCTCGACAATAGGGAAAAAATAATTACAGTATGTTTTATGTCATTATTTTTTGTTATGATTTTTCAAAATTCTCTTGGTCAAGTCTCCCCACGCCTTGGTCAAGTCTCCTCGCAATGGGAAGACTTGACCAGAAAAAACGATCACAGAAAAACTTTTGTAACTTTTCAAAAATTAAATTAAAAATTCTGCAAGAAACCATGAAGACGCGCAATAACTTTGTGCATTATATCTGAATGATTTTTGGGGGATTGAAGGCTTTTTTAGAGATTTATGCAGTTTCAGCTGAAAACCTGGTCAACCCAAGTATAACCAATAAGCATTATAACGTAGCCTAATATCTGCCTTAGATCCACATATAAAGCTGTCCTAAAAAGCCGTGAAGCCCTAAATACTTATTTAATGCCGATATTATGCCAGAAAAGGCGAAATATAGTGCTATTACTGTGCGGAGATTGACAGCTCGTTTCTGCAGTACTAATGCTATTATATAGCAAAAGCGTACAAATGTCAAATTTGAAAGCCTTATATTGGCACTACTAATGCTATTAAAAAGCTTCAGTTGGTTGTCATGTCCGCCATGGTTTTAAAACCATTTCTTATGTTTCCTTTCGGAATGATGAGCAAAAAAGAAAAAAATTTAAAATAAAATATTCTGTTTAAAACCGTAATTGACTCTGTTCTAATGCATTGTAATGAATATCCTTAATGGGTTTTCGTTCTCACATGATATGAATGTTTACGAAAATTACCTTTAGTAAGTCTCGAACTGAGGTACCTTGCCTCGTCCTTCACGGTATGTGCGCTGCGTTTGCTTCCTGGACTATATTACATATGTTCGATTGAAATGAAATATGCCGAATATAATCTTCAAGAAGAGCATAATAAATAAACCCACAGCATTACAATAGCATTATATCAGCTTTTTATATGCTCTATAATGGCATTAAATGCACTTGTAAAGCTTACATGCTTTAAAGATCCTTGAAGCATGTACGCGTTATATCAGCTTTATATACGCATATAGAGCAAGCTATAATGCTATATGTCGGCTGTGCAGGTATGCATTATTGATGCTAATAAAGAGCTTTACTGCGTTGTTAATGCTGTAATGGAGTTTCAATGCAACATTAGTGCAAATGTATAGCCAATATAGTGCAATGGCTTAATGCTTATGGTTACTTGGGTTGTAACCGATGGGCGATACGCAAACACGCACAGATATTTGTCGAACTCGACGAACTGGCTCGAATGGTAAAAGAGACTCAGCTCTCCGGACTTTGGTAAATAAGTCGATGTTCAGAGTGATTGTATAGCCTTTCTGTAGAAGAAAGGCAAAACATGAGCAATCTACGGCTCAGTGGTGCTAACGCATTAAACCGTGTCAAATAAACTTAAAAAACTTGAATTGAATATTACGAATTCATCTCTTTAATATGTGGTAATCGACTGGAGCACCATAAAGACTTTAGAGCAAAGTATTTTTTTTCGCATCAGAAAATATCAAGTATAGAACTATGCTGAGATCGGTAGGATTATGAAATAGTAGACTCGAGATGTCGTGCGAATGCCGGAAGAGACTAGTGAGGTGAGAACCTGAAAGAGGTGTTGGACTGCGGGATCCATTCGTTTCCTCGAATATTGGTTGCTGATTGGCTAGACGAATAAAAAACTAAATCAACAGGTAAACAGTCTGCTACAGATCAACACAATAAACAAGTCTCAAGAATCTGCCCACACCTTTTTTCTACGACGCGTGGACGCGTGTTACAGCCTATTGCCGCTGGTAAACAACGAAGTTACGCATTCTGTCCTTCGGTAGTGAAAAAAAATACAACGGGTCCACTTCGCCAAGACCGGGCAGGAGTCGATAAACATACTTTCCATCATGATCTCCCGGTTTGCTATATAAACGGGAGAATAATATCTATCATCAAAACACCACATTTCGATTCTGTCATTCCTCTTCCAACGACCGTTGTCACACGCTCGACCACCACACATGCACGGGGAAACGGGGAACGAATCCGAGTAATATTGGGGACCTTGAATTAATTTCGTATATATAACGTAAATTTAAAGGGCCACCATCCATATCATTAAAGCGAGCAGTAAACGAAGAGGCGAGGAGCACCACTTGCCTACAGTAAAAAAAAAGCAGTATCGTTTTTATATGCGTAAATCTATACGCGGACTGGGGAGTAGAAGGAATAAAAAAAGCAACTTCCTCGGTGCGAAATCACATCACATAGTATTGGCGAAGCAGTGAACCCAAAATAAACTGAATTCACAGCTTTTTCGTTGCTTGAATCGTGCGGTCCTCGCTTGTAACATGAGAGGTATAGGAAAACATAAAAAAAACTCCGTACTGTTAGATACCTGATCCAATCAACAGTCGAATTGTAGAATAGCAGGAAAGCATGGGGAAACTAAACAGTGGTAGTATGGAGGTATAAACACTGAAATGATCTACCTTGTGGCGTTGAAAAAACGAACTGATGTAGATAAAAGCTTTGAATCTGATCCATTTTCATTTGCATATACCGTTGCAGATGTTGCCTAGGTTTGTTGCATTTTGATTAGATTATCGGAAATTTGAGAATTAAAATTAGAGCTAATTAAACTTTAGTACGACCTGAAAACCTTTCTCTTTATAAGAAAGGTAAAATAGCTCATAGCATAAAGAATACAAAAAAAAAACAAACAATTATTTCTGGTTTGTCTAACCTGGCAGAGATAATTGATTATTGTATATCTAGATCTATACAATGTTGCACGTTGAAAGTGGGTAACTGAGGAGGAGCACCGATGTTGAATGGATAATAGGTAGATACGCACTCTGAAAGTGATCTAGTTTGATCGTTCAACGCAGGGTTTTATTTTCAGTTCTGCCAATCACAGTAATTGGCGTATAACCTGTATAGTTTAAACTGTTATGGGTTTGTCAGACACGATAGCATCTTCAAGAAGCCTTTTCAAACTCAACAACAACTCTAATTGAACCTAACGAACCTGGAGTAAATCATTTTTGAAATATTAATGAAATATGCTGTTGCTTCTGTAAGTCAAGGAACTGGTGTCCAAGAGAAGTCTGATTACACTATTATGTTCATATGGACAAACGCAGCCTATAGGCCGTTTGTTATCCGCCAACTATAACCCAAAATTGACTCGTTAGGTGCCATGTCGAAAGAGGCGACCAAAACAAGAGTATTTACTTCATTTTTTATAACATCTAGTTTATAACATAAAGGGTGCATGGAAGAAAAGGCAACTCAAGAAAATGTTTACCTCTTCAAACGCCCGTTTTCAAATTTTCAATGTTTTCCAAATTCTGCATGAGGCTAAAGCCGGCTAGAAGAGGAAGAGGACATCGTGAGACTTCAGAATAGGAAGAAGATGATTTTGGAGGCATTCTTTCGAGTAAACCTGTCCATTAACCGCTTTGGTATTCACGAATGGGGTGCTCTGCTTTCCACACGATCAAATTGCCCGTCAAATAATGTATTTTTTAAAAACTTAGGCATTGTCTGCTTTCTAACTTCCTCGGACACGTTGAACTTAAGACGATCAGTGAAGAAAAGGAAGTTATGAAGCAACCGGAAGTCTGCTTTCACATAAATCATGTCATCCGTGACGAGACAATCCGGTTTCGTTAACAGCTGAGTGTAAAGCTTCCGCGCACGAGATTTCCCCACTGTGTTTTTCATAGAGAAAATGTTTGAAATCACGTGATGAAAAATCTTAACAAAATGCATGATGTTTGTTTACATTTTTCTAATTTTCCTCTAAACTTTTGTAGAGGTACCTCAGTACACTTGAAGGTCTCCATAGAACAAGATCCCGCTTATTTCTCACACATTTATGTTCTTGATTATATTGTCGCGATACTCCGAGTACAAAAAGGGATAATAACCAAAAATAACGGATCGCGATAAGGCGAACAGAAATTACGAATATCATAATAAAACCACAGACTAACAGACACAACACTCGAAAACGATGCTTCGCCCGCTTTAACGGCCATTTTAAATATATTTGTAGTTGGGACTGTGGCCACATTTGAAATTATGGCGCCACTGATATATGAACAAGCATATGGGGGATAGACCACTGGTCAAAAATTGTTCCCAAACCTGAGGGGTAGCCCATCAGCAAATGAGTGTTTGGGACTGTGAATAAAAGGTGGAGCTAGTGTTCTGGGAAAATTGTCGGATCGATGTTTTTGTCGGAATTTCCTCAGTGTTATGTCTGTTAGTCTGTGATAAAACTGCTGATGTCATGAACATCAGTCACTTCACTCCACGTGTCAAATTCGAAAGTAAGCTCTAGAATAAAATATCATGATACCGTACAAATAAATTACGAAAAGTGTGCCTAAGATCCCAAAATCAAGAACACAAATCATACTATTCGTGACAAAATACCAAAAATCGAGACTAAGATCCTGAAATTATGAACACAAATCACTCTACTCGTAACTAAAATACCACGATAACGTTAAAAAATTACGAAAATCGAGACTAAGATCCTGAAATCATGAAAATAAATCACATTACTCACGCAAAAATCGTGACTATGAATAACTCTACTCATGACTAAAATACCACGAAATGGAAATTACGAAAATCGTGATCAAGATCCAGCAATCATGAACATGAATCACGCTACTTTGACAGAAAAATGCGATAGCAACCACATGAATAAAATATCAAGGTAACTTGATGAGAAATCACAAAAATCGCGAATAAGCTCCTGCAATCACGAATATCGTTTAACTATCGTCGTCTGTGTCTTGCCAAATTGTGAACAAGGATCACAACAAAAACTAAACATGTCCAGGGAATAACCCCAGTAACCCTACCAACCATTTGAATGTACGGCCATGTATATATTCGACGCCAACTAGTTTTTTGGAAACACAAATAGCTTCATGAATACGAGGTTTCTTATTTATAATTTCAGGAGCTTGGTTATGTTTTTCGTAAATCCAAATTCAAATAATGGTCATGTCCCTAATACCCACTTCGGGGTTCGCTATATGCGATTATATACCAACGTGGTTGATATCTTCTAATTCCTATACATAGTATGAAATAAGGATTTGTGCCCTCCTGTACAAAGACTGGTTTTTACCAACAAATTTTCACCCTAGTGAGAAATTTTGGTTTTTACCAAATTTTCCTCCTTAGGGTGAAATATAGCATAGTGCTTTCGCATAGGCCTGCTAAGCCAAGACAAGTTTCGGCTTCACTTGTGTCTCATCGGCATAAACAGAACTTCTGCTCGAACGGGACATCACGTTGGATCAGTCGTTTGATTGAAACACATAGTGTGTTTTAGTTTTAAGGGATTTGCGTCAAGCCGGCGCTAATCTATTCCGACAATGTGTTAGTGTCGGTTTCTGATGAGGCGAAGCCGAAACGCAACATAGTATGAAATAAGGATTTGTGCCCTCCTGTACAAAGACTGGTTTTTACCAACAAATTTTCACCCTAGTGAGAAATTTTGGTTTTTACCAAATTTTCCTCCTTAGGGTGAAATATAGCATAGATCTTCTAATTGTTGTACAACAAGTGCTGAATTTATCTTCAGCATACTATGAATCTATCCCGCCTTGTGTAGAAAGGAAAAGCTTCTATAACTTTGGTTCAAGAGCCATATTTCCATAAAGGAAACTTCTATGTTGGAAAGCTACTTTCAACAAAAATGGCATGACAAATCCATGTGAAATGCCTCGTGCATGTATACTTGCGAATAGTGCTATTGACGCATGTCATGTCTGACCTCACAACTCACGATATTTGTGCTTACACAGTCAATATAACTTTGATAATATAAACAAGAAATACGTCGATTGTTCGGCATATTTGCCTCACAATGAATCATCACCTTCTGACGATTTCAAAATGATTGTATCATACTGTGGCAGAAATGGGTTTCCACTCATAATCGGCAGTGATTCAAATGCCCACCACATAATTTGAGGCAGCTCAGATATCAATTTGAGAGGCACCGAATGGAATACGTGAGTAGTACAAATCCGCACATACTTAATGTAGGAAATCGCCCAACATTTGCACAAGCTGGCAGAGAAGAGGTGCTAGATATAACTCTCTGCTCTGACGGTATTACGCATGAATTGGCAAACTGGCTCGTACCAAACGAGCTCGAACCGTCGTTATCTGATAATAAAAACATCGTATTCGATCACTTAAACGTCTCACTAGATATCGTCACATATCGCAATCTTAAGTCTGCGAACTGGGATCTCTACGACGAGGGAATAGCATCTAGGTTTCATGGGTATTTTACGACGATTGAAACTCCAAGTGACTTGGATGAGGTAGTGGATAAAACAAATGCATTTTTATTAGCAGCATATCGAAAGGCTTGTCCATTTCGAGTTATGCGTGCTTGTAGAGAAACACCTCGGTGGAATACTGAACTTGTACGAAAACGACGGGACGGGTTGGAGGCATTTAAGTTGACTCACAAAGCATACAGACATACCCTTCGATCCTCTGAGCGAAGTGGTTGGAAAAGCCTCTGCACAAATGCCTCAAGTCTCAACGAAAATAGTAGATTAAATAAGATACTTTCGAAATCGAAAGACTTTCATGTCAGGTCGATTAGAACTGCTAATGGTGAATACTCGTCGTCGAGCAGATTTTGTTAGTTCTTACTTGTAGTCTTGCAACAGGATACATTCCATTAGCGTGGCGAGAAATAACTGTAAAATTTATTCCCAACAGTGGTCGCATCACTTATGAGGAGGTAAAGAGCTTTAAACCGATCAATTTGACCAGTTTCCTTCTCAAATTAGTGGAACGTTTAATCGACCGCTACATTCGGGATGTTAGCATGGGCGAGCACCCGCTGCATGCATATCAGCGGGAGAAGTCCACTACCACCCTGTTACACAATGTTATCGACAACATTGAAAAAGCTTTTTCACAAAAACAATCAAGTTTAGGAGTTTTTCTCGATATTGAAGGTGCTTTTGACAACGTGTCTTTCGAAGCCATTTTGGAAGCAGGTCATGTAGTACCTTAATATATCACGAACTGGATATACGCAATGCTTAGCAACCGACATCTGTGCTCATCGTTGGAACAAGTAGAGATAAGGAGACTGAGTGTCTGCGGATGCCCTCAAGGTCACCACCAAGATGCTGTTCGAACATTGTCGCCGATGACTTGTTGAGGAAACTTGATGAGCTTGGGTTTCCGACATATGGTTTCGTCGATGATTATCATATAACGATCAACGGTAATTGCATTAACACACTTTTTGCAACGAAGGATCACAACCGGAGCCCGTCCGGTGCTGTTCGTTGACTCTGAAATTGTATGTACAGAGGTGAATCGATTGCCTTGTACGCAGCTGACCTGGGCTCGATTCCCTATCCCGTATATAGGGTAAATTTTTCATAAAAAGATTTTTCTAACCCGAAAAAAGAAGTGAATTGCCAAAGGGATGCCAAAGGTACCGGTAAACTACCTTTTTTGTCGGCACATTTACATTTGCACAAGCCGTACAGCCCGCTACAGCGACGCATCACTACAGCTCTTGCCAGGACGGTAGCCAAACCGAGTACATTTTCTCGTGCAGCAGTAGAATACATTTTTGTTTTGCTGGTGTACTCCGACTGCTCGGTGAGAGTGTAGCTTAGTAAAGTTTGTTCTCTCGCTTTGTACACTTTTCTCTGCATAGTCAAAGGGAGAGGCCCGCACACGAAAGCGTTAATGCCGATCGTGGCATAAACGAACCGCATTCATTGTCGTCGTTTATGATTGAAAATATTGAAGATTAAAGATTAAAAATATTAAAAAGTGTAAAATAATAAAAGTCATGTTACTGCTTTGCTTACAGACTGCCGTACAGCGCTGGGCGTCCTGCAATAGCGAACGATAGTAGCATCGAAAGAGAAATGAGAATGTAGGCAGGAAAATTACAGCCGCAGAAAAGGTAGGCATTTTGCATCCTTGCCTGTACAATCAAAATCAAAATTCGAAATGGTTTATAGTTTCGCTTATAAGTTGAAAGTTTGCATGATAACTATTAACCTGATAGTTGTATTAGATTCCTTCTAGAATACAGTTGGAATACTATTTTAATAAAGTACACGCTTAGTTTGGGTACTGTGAAAATGTAATGTACGCCTATTATGGCAGTGGAGCCTATTGTGACCCTATTTGGCACCTCTTGGTATCGAACCAAGCATATGGGATAATGACAATATCTATTTGGCTGAAGCAGGTGTGCAAAAATAAACTCAAGTTATATTTTTTATTAGTTTCACACATATTTATTTAGAACTGTCCTCTAAATCCCACTTTTAATTTAAATAAAATGACCTTCTTGAAAAATATCTGATAGTTCGCCTCATTTACATAGTGCACAAAAACAGTTCGCAACGGCGCTTAACCTTCCGTTACTCGCGCTAGTGCACTGAGTGCACGCCGCACAGTGGGACCAATCCAAAAAAGGTGGGACAAAACCTATTTGATGCCTTAGATGTCATTTTAAAGCTAGCATTTCTTCGTAGGATATGTTCACAATATTATTCTGCAACTTTTTAAATAGAATATTTTGTTGTTGGACTAAGGTAGAGTACCCGAGAAAAAATTTTTTTTCGAAAAATTATTTTAGAGGGTCGATGTCTTCGACAAAGTTGTAGAATATTATGTTTTGAATAACTTCTTCTAAGATACCACAGACATCAGACCTCATATTTGAGGCAAAATTGTTGTTTTTTTGGAAATATGGCCAAAAAATCAGTTTTTCGACTTTTCCATGCTATAAACCTTAATTAATTAATTTAATATGTTCCACAAACTTGCAGGTAATATTAAAATACAACTTTTTGTTGAAGGAACTAATAACCTGAAACCAATATTTTGGATTCTAAAACTATTTTTCATACAAAATTTACTCTATTTTAATCAAATATTTCTGTTTTTAGGTGCACTTTTGTGCAGCCAAACTTTGGCTATTCCGATACTCTATTATTCGTAGAATAAAATTAATACTACATAGAAACAGGATATAGTTGGACGCATTGTTTGGGTGACTATTCATGTACGACGGTTTATAACATAAAATGTGTCTATATTATTATTAATTTATATACATTATTAGCTATTAACAAAATCTTATATTTTGTACGCGTTTACAAGCATATAGAACATATTGAGTTGATCAATTACGGTTACAATATAAAAAAGTGAAAAAATAATATAAATTTTGAATTTAAACTGCCAAAGAACAACGATTTCGGCTCAAAAAATAAATAAATGGTCTTTTCAACAAAATTGTTCCAAATACAATATTTGACAACTTTGCAAGACCTCAACCATTTAAACAAAATTTGATTTTTTAGTTCGGGATTTCTACTTTAGTTTAATCAATAATATTAGTTCTACAAATTCATAAAAGTAGAACAATACCTATTTGAGGCCTTACATAATTTAGATCCTAAGTGTGTGGAAAAATATTCACAATATAATTAAATCCTTTATATTTTTTAGATGGTTGAGGACTTCAGCAAAGTTGTATAATATTCAATTTCGAACATTTTTGTTAAAAATACCTTATACATACAGT
This sequence comes from Topomyia yanbarensis, assembly GCF_030247195.1. Taxonomy (NCBI): domain Eukaryota; kingdom Metazoa; phylum Arthropoda; class Insecta; order Diptera; family Culicidae; genus Topomyia; species Topomyia yanbarensis. The sequence goes on from NC_080672.1 coordinate 387,310,953, forward strand.
AGATTTATTTTTAAATCTGAAATCGTTGTTCTTTGTCAGTTTAAATTCAAAATTTATATTATTTTTTCACTTTTCCATATTGTAACCGTAATTGATCAACTCAATATGTTTTACATGCTTGTAAGTGCGTGCAAAATATAAGATTTAGTTAATAGCTAATATGGTATATAAATTAAAAATAATATAAGCACATTTTATGTTATAAACCGTCGTACATGAATGGTCACCCAAACAACGCGTCCAACTATATCCTGTTTCTGTGTAGTATTAATTTTATTCTACGAATAATAGAGTATCGGAATAGCCAAAGTTTGGCTGCACAAAAGTGCACCTAAAAACAGAAATCTTTGATGAAAATAGAGTAAATTTATATGAAAAATAGTTTTAGAAGCCAAAATATTGATTTTAGGTTATTAGTTCCTTCAACAAAAAGTTGTATTTTAGTGTTACCTGTAAGTTTGTAGAAAGTATTGATTTAATCAATTAAGGTTTTTATCATGGAAATATCGAAAAACTGATTTTTTTATCATATTTTCAAAAAACAACAATTTTGCCTCAAATTTGAGGTCTGATGTCTGTGGTATCTTAGAAGAAGTTATTCAAAACATAATATTCTAACTTTGTCGAAGACATCGACCCTCTAAAACAATTTTTTGAAAAAAAATTTTTGCTCGGGTACACTACTTTAGTCCAATAACAAAATATTCTATTTAAAATGTTGCAGAATAATATTGTGAACATATCCTACGAAGAAATGCTGGCTCTAAAATGACATCTAAGGCTTCAAATAGGTTTTGTCCCACCTTTTTTAGATTGGTCCCACTGTGCGCCGCTCTGAAAATCGTTTTAGAGAACCAGCGACTGCTCGTTCAGTGAGAGAGATTAGCGCGACCTCCGCAAGGTTTACTAATTAAATCTATATGTGCTATGAACCGGCAATTACCTCATCGAATCTCGTTATTCCGTCAGAAATATGTTAAACATTGCACATTGCATACATATTTTTATTTTAGCAGGACAGTCCATTTCTTATTAATTCAATACAAAAAATTGAACGCTAGCATTGGTCTAGTGTTAAAATACGTGATTCCAAAACACGGTGGCACACATTATCGCCATGTTTTTTCAGATACACTGCCACAATCAAAACAGACTTTTTACATTTAGGTCAGAGGAAGAAATCAACAGTGTTGCCAAACTTAAACATGAATTTGAAAATATATTCTAATCCAATTTTAGGTATAAATAATCAATTATTTCAAGTTATTCAGTTGATTACTGATTGTAGAGATTTTATTTTCATCTAAACATAAAACTCGGGTCGGGACAATGCAATGTTTGATGTGAAACTAGACATCACAAGTTGTTAGCCTTCGCTTGATTATTTCTTGCGGGTGCAATACTGGGCGCTCTTCTTCCAACAGCTGATGAGGTTTGTTCATGTGCGTAATGTTTACGTTTGTTTTGATCGGCTGAAAAAAGTAGAATGATTCGTTGGCGTCCATGATTTGGACATGTAGTCAGAATCGACGGAACATAAGGCATTGCATGTTAACCAAATTGTTTTTCAATGAGATGATTGGCACGCCCAGGAGGCGATAATTGGATCGTTGGAGGTGGGAATAGATGCACATAACAGGACATTTATTTTCATTTATGCTAAACATAAAGACATATACTTTATTTTGAGCAATGTTACAGTTATAGCTAATATTGCTTCATTTTAAAGTTGGCCTCTCTTTAATAGTGGTAAAATAGGCTCCTTACCCTATTAGATTTTCGAACAGCAAACCGTTCGGTACTCAACTCAGTGCAACAATTTTCTTACCGTGAGCGTTGCCAATGTTCCAGTTTTATCTGAAATCTTCCAGATTTTTCCCAACTGGACATTCATTCAAGCCAGGCATTTTGCCAGATTTTTAAAATTTTGCCAGATTTTTCCTGATATTCTGAATTCTACGTTACACCCCGGAGGGAATGCCATTATGCCAGATTTATCTGGAACAGCTAGAATTTGTTCAAGCTTCTAGCAAAAAGACGAAGCTCTCATTCTACGAGATTTTTAAATTATAGAGATTGTTACACACAAATTTTGGAAATCTGGGTCATATTTTCCCAAACAAAAATCGATTAATGTTCTTTGAAGACCAACATGTATGCCAAATTTAGATGACTTTAAGGTCGCTGTCAAGTGACAGATTTTGCCAAACATTTTTATTAGAACTGCCAGATTTTCTTTGAAAAATAGTGGCCACCCTGGTTACCGTGATTCTTTTCGCAATATTACTTTTTTACAAGCATCAAAAAATACTGGACAGTCAGCAATATTTTCAGATCGTTGGTGGCTAGCGGTAATTTGATAATGTAATCATAGATTAACAGACATAACACTATGGGGACTACACACACATCATTTTAGTGACCGAGGTGCATTTATTCTTTAATAAAAGTAATCTTACATGTCCGGAACTTGGTCACAGATTTCGGCCCGGGATTTTTGTATGCAGAACATATCCTAGGAGCGGATCCAGAAAATTTTTTTTGGAGGGGTCCGAAATTTCGATTTTAAAATGAACATTGTAAAATGAATGGGCTTTTTAAATGATCTAGTAAAGGTAGGTAGGTTTGGTCAAATACAAGACAAAACAACGTTTGATCAATTTAATATAGCCTCTAAAACTTGGTTTATAACAAAAAAACATTTTTTGGAGCCATAGTAAGTTTAGAAAAGCGTTGAATACGGTCATATGAGCAAGCTTAGAGTTTCCCGGCAACTTAACCTTTTGTCTTCTACACGCAGGAGTCAGAATATTTTGGCATTAAATGCGAATCACCTGAGTCTGCGGCATGTCGTTGAAACTCTTGAATGAGATAGAAAAATTGACACACTCTTAGTCGTTAATAAAAAAGAAAAAAACTACGTTGTTTTCTTTTGCTAAAACAAACTGCGGTTTGGGGATAAAAATATAAAAATCACATTGATTTTATGACTTTTTTTTATGAGAAATATGAAAATTTCTCAACGTTGTTATAAAGAAGCAATTTTGTTTTAAGGAAAACTTAGAGAGAAGTGCCAGAGTTTTTCAGTTTTTTTTTCTAAATTAAAACTTGTTCGCATGAATTTTTAAAGGGACCGTCTCCTACGATAGCACCGTGTTATCTGTGCTAACACTTTATGCCGATAGTTCGCCCACCTGTCGGCCGCGGTCGGCTGAGCAAGTGATCTGATTAATGCAGTACAAACCGTGATTGACATATGTAACTGAGCAAACAAAATTGCATTTTACCGAATAATTAAAAAAAGGAAAGAAACCAAAACTCCACTTATCATGCAGACCGGTCGACTCGGTCGGAGAGATACTGAAAGCAGTTGAACCAGTCGTCGTGGGGGTAATGAGGTGCCTGTTGAATGTAACCTTGACTTTGAAATCGCCTGAATAAAAAAAAAAGTAACACAAAGAATACGCATGACTCAGCTTTTGGTTTGAATGTGCGATACTGTGCCGTAAACAAGACGCTCCATCACTGTGGTTAACTGTGGGGTACTACAGTGTGCGGGAAATAATCCGGGCAGGTGATGAATATAGACGATACGTGTTCGGACCTAAATCCGAATTTGAAACTTCAGACCAATAGTCCCATCCTCAAATCTTGAATTATTTTTGTTACATGGCGTTTTATTTCTATTTCCTGTTTGTGTCTAACAATTCGACTGCACACTGTACACGTGGAGTGTCACTGCAATTGAACGAAAATAAGCTTGATGTATGGGCCAAATGGAAATTGGTCAAATTCAACCGTAGGAACACACAGGAACAAGTGAGCCCGCGGTGTCTGACAGTGGTTTTTTATGAATATGTATTAGATTGTACTTTAACTCAGCGACGGATGAATATTTATTAGACAAAATAATTTTGGGAAGGAATTAAAGTTCGCAATAAAGTCGTATGATGGATAGAACTTCCTCGCCAGGCAGTTATGAAAATTACAAAAATAAGTTGTTTCACTCACGTTTTGTTTATGATGGTCAACATCAAATAAAATAACCATAATTTAAAATCCGTTTAGAAGTCTTAGAACCATTCAACATAGATCCCATGCTCGACGCCTGTTGAGCGATTTATAGGTCACCGTCTGGCGAATGTCTACTCTTGGAATCTTGGTCAACCAGCAGGAATTAGAGCGGATTCTGCCAAAATTCCAACTCTGCTTACTGTTTCTGCGCTACATTCTGTCATCTGTTATAGGTATATGTCGTTGAAAGAAAATATTAAGCAAATTAGCGACCGACCTCTTGAGTTGAGTCTGCTTGAACGTTCGTGAATGACAAATGTCACCGCTATGGTCAAACACATTCTTGACCCGAAGAAAGAGCCCTATACGACAAATGCTTGTACGAAGGGTACGTCTAAGGTGAATCAACAGGAAGTACTATTCACACTCTGCTAATCGGTTGCAAATTAGGCGAATTCTTATTCAAACGCCAGTAGTCACACACTAAGTTTGAGTTGAGCTTCCAAACGACCGTCAACCGTACCGATTCGTATTCTGGTTAAGCTTCTAACTCAAAGCGGACTACAGCCCGTTACGGAACTTGACTTTCTATTTCGATAGACTTCGCAGACGATTCGTAGCGCACCGGTGAACTGCAGAACTAGTACAATGCTTCTATTAACGCTAATATTCCTTCCAGGTTGAGCGCGACCATATGGCGACTGGTTTACGACACCAGTGCCATAATCTAGAACTTAATATTTAAAGGAATTATCTTAAATTCAACAAAATATATTTTTTGGAATAGTTTAACAAACTTAAAGGATAATTTTCAATATAGAACAATTAGTCTAATTCTGCATAAATGAATTGCTTTCGTTATATCGAATTGTTCACTTATATTTGAGTTTTGTCAATAGGAAACATTGTGGGTAAATAGGTTGTTGTCTTTCCCGGACGACATTATTTTTATTTCTTCTCTATTTCTTTTTAATAGATAAGACTTCTTTCTTATCTCGCACCGAAAAGAAGTCGAAAATTTCTTTGCTGTAGCTATCAGTAAAGCAAGCAATAATTCTATCTACCGCTTTGTTGCTTATCCACTGCACAGTTTATAAAGAAAAACAGTGTAACAAAGAGGGAAGTCAACCAAAGAAACATAATTAGAATTCATTTCTAGTACTCCTCTACGTATTGTGAACTACTTCAAAATGAAAACTTATTTTGGCTGATTTCCAAGCGATTCAAATTTTACTGCAGTTTCTATGCCATAGACCAGCGGTTCGCAACTTTTTTCGTACCGCAGATCCCTTAGAAATTGCCTGGGTTGGACCCCCACGGATAAACATCGTTTTTGTTTTTTTTTTATTTCGTTTATTTGACACGGCTCGTAGCGGTAGCTTAACGGAGCCGTGGATCTTTTATGTGTTTACAACATGTAAAAAATAAAAACAAATATTATTGTTTGTCCTTTGGATGTCGTGCGCGCAACTTTTTATTGCGAGCGGAGACCTTCTTTCGCGGCTCGCCTACTGCGTCATGGGGACCGTTTAATTCTCTCCTGTCCTCTGTATCAAGGTCATCATCGTTAAAAGTGCCTTGGTGCTTGCGACCAGATGTTCTTTCCTGCTTCTTGCACTTACGGGTGACCAATGTAAATCCGTCGTCATTCTTATTATCTTCATCACCGATGTTACTTACAGTTGTTTCAGGGGTGCTGGATGCTGCTTTGGCAGTTATCAATATGGACTGAACAGCTGCCACAAATTTGGCAACCGTTTGTGGTTCAGGTATTGGTATTGAAAATTCTTTTTGGGTTGGTTTTCCGTGGATTCGTTGGCAATCGGTAGCGATACATTCTCCTCTGTATCTTCCGCGCAAGGTTGTCCGTGGTGTGCTGTCTGATTACAATACTTGCACGTAGGAGTTTGCCCCTCATGGGTGCATAACGTAGTTTGATGAATAGTAGCTTCGTGGGTTTTAAGTTTTATAGTCAAGTGGGAGGGGATAGGTCTTTCGATCCGCATTCTCACCACAAGAACACCGTTAGGTGTACCCGGGAAGAAATTTCTCCACGTATCACGTGTAACGGATTCTACTTCTCCGTATTGCGACATGTATTTTGCGATTAGATCAGGAGGGGCACGTGGTGATAGGTCATGTAATTTTACATCTACATAGTCTTTTTCTATATACACGGGAATCTTAATTCCAACTTTATCACTTTCAGCCACGTGCTTCAAGTTGTTCCGCAAAACGAAACGTTCGGCTTGTGCTAACGTGTTAAATGATATGAGCACTACATTGCGAAGATGATGATACTGTAGATACATAACCTCCTTGAGCTTTAGCTGCATCTTCACCTTCAGCAGGTATTCCACTTCACGAAAACTCAAGCTTATTGAACAGAATTTAAAGTCAACGACCGCTGTGTTGGTTCGGAGCAGAGATTTTTCGTCAACTTTACTCATGATGGCAAGAATAAATTAAAAGTTTCCTTTGTTCTCGAGACAATGCACACTAGATCGAGAGGTTGCTAGTTGTTGTTCACTTGGTTCGATTGTACGTCTGACTTGGGCAGAAGTAGAAAGTATACTGGTTATCAATATGTTATCTTCAGTTTGTTAGGAAACAATACTTGAAATTCCAATTTGCACTCGGAAAATATATTTTTTTTCTCGCGGACCCCCAGCAATAACTTCGCGGCCCCAGGGATCCGCGGATCCCAGGTTGAGAATCACTGGGCTAGAGTACCATTTTTTCGTTAACCTCACATTTCTAAAATAGAAGTAACGGTTTCTTTGCTATTCAGACAATGCACACTAGACCGAGCAACTGTTAATTTTTATTTACTTTGTTTGTTTGTAGCACTGGTGCGGGTAGAAGCAGCAAATAGACTGACAGGATCTTATATGGCAAGCAATTTCTTATATGGCAAGCAATTAGTTCCTGCTACAAAAAATGTCATTTTTCTCTAACGGGACTATTGGTGGTGAAATTTATCGCAAAACGTTTTGTGTCTCTCTATCGTGAGACCTTATGCCTTAATTTTAATGAGCTCGAAATTCGACACATTTCGATTTTTTAACCCTAGAACGTTGCACTTGCGTTTTCCACCCTAGAACGTTGCACTGGGGTACAAATGTACCCCACGCGTTTGATCACAATTTTCGCAGGTAAAATGCAAACAAAGGAAATGTTTAATAAATCATTTTCTTCGTTTTTTAATTACGAAAACAGCTGTCTAAGTCAGAGTACAGTATTTATTGAATCAATGATACATAAATTGGTTTGAACAAAAAAAGAGTGAAAAAATCGCGGTTTTGACTTTTTTCACAAAAAATTACTATAACTTTACGAATTTTCAATCGATTTGAAAAAATCAAATAATTCTAAAAGTTGAAAGAGTGGTCTAGATGCGGTATAAAATGAAATTTCGATATTTTTGCAGAAGTGCAATTATTTAGAAGAGTGAAAGTCTAAATATCGGGTTTTGTAAAAAAAACCACGAAATGGGGTGGAAATCGAAATAAAAAAATATTTCTGACCAGTACATTGGTAACATGTAACGTTACTGTTGCAGCAGCTACTGAGCGCAAATTATACTTACGAGCCACTGTTTTGATAAACTATAAAAAATAAACAATAAAACAAAATCTGCAAAAATGAAAACGGTTTTTTTCTGCTTCAAAATTAAATTAAATTAATTGAATACATGATTAAAAAGGATTTTATAATAATAATTGTGACTTGAGTAGTAAAACAAACAGTATTTAAACTGGTATTGTCACGAGTCACATTCCACTGACAGCACGAAACCTGACGAAACGCAAACGGCAACCTAACACTGGGGTACAAATGTACCCCACGCCAACTTTGACTCCTGCTTGCACGAAGGCTATACAAACTGGCTATAACACCTTTTCCTACTGTTACTAGGCTCTCTAAATTGAATTATGGTTAGGGTCCCAGGTCGGTAAATGCCGAATTCTCGTCTTCACACGACCCCAAAGAAGGTGTGGGGTACATTTGTACCCCAGTGCAACGTTCTAGGGTTAAAACTATTCTTTGTATTCGTTCGGTAAATGCCGAAAATTACCGAACTAATACCAAAAAATAGTCCGATAAGAATGTATAATCCAACATCCGAATGGCTCACTCGTAGAGTCGTAGCGCTATTCCACGTGGCAGAACCAAGTGCATGTTGTTTGTGTCTGATCGAACAAGATACTGTACGTCATTTGTTTACTATTGCTTTATAATACCACAAATTCCGTCTACAGTTGATAAACATTATTTATTATTTGCTCTTGACTGCGCGGGAAGCCACTGCTTTGTATCACTGCTACACGAAGCTGGTGCGCTGAGTTGAGCTCACTATCGAAAATAAAGACGGCGAAGTTCCGACAGATGAGTCTATAAAATCTGCTGTCTGGCGATAGACGAAGCACTGGTGATGATGGTATCAAACAAACAATAACAAGCCAGCCGGAGGGAAGAGTGCAGTCACAACACCACAGTAAAGATCATTATTTTCATTTGTCGACAAATATAAATCAACGTTTTCCAGCCTGGTAAACACCTCAGCAGGATTCTGTTTGTGCCATGCAGCACACTGACCGTTAACAGCCATCCTACAATGTTTAGTAGGAACAGTTTTATTCCATGGCATCTATTGTATTAACAGGCAACAGTATTTAGCAATTTCAGAATTGCAAAAGACGCAATTGCCACCGTTTCGAACCGGACCCGGGTTCGGATAAACAGGCCTTATGAATCCACTGAGTAGTTGAAAAACAACAACAACCACGATTCCCAATTGCGGCGAGTGAAAAGTCAGCATTTGGATGTGAAGCGATTCACGACGACTTCCTGACAAGTCGAGCAACAACAGCAGTGGCGCGTGCGTTCAGATACTACATCGGAGCCGTATGTGCTCTGGATAGACGATCTGTGTTTTGATTCCATATCAGATATGGTGTACCGCTTCGAATAAGTACATTTCGTTGCTATTTGTTTAAGGTTGGACAGAGAATGCGCAAAATTCGCAAACGAAAAAAGCAGTTTTTTTCCACACCGTATGTCAGATCTTCATAAAAATCAATCAGCGTATGTAGAATGTTGTTACAGTACTGCTGATTGATTTTTATGAAGATCTGACATACGGTGTGGAAAAAACTGCCTTTTTCGTTTGCGAATTTTACCCTTTCTCTGTCCAACCTTAAGTTTGGTGCAATTTAAGAGTTTTTTTTCATTTGTTCATATTGAGTTTCTACGCAATCTATATTGGTGGAATTTGTGCCTTATTTTTGGTATTGTGTTTTAAGGGGTTTTATATGTTGAGGTCGGCCAAAAAATCGATTTTTTTATTCTTTTATCATAAGGCTCAGGTTCATAAGCATGTTACCTCAGATTTTTATAGAGATCGGAGCAGTGGACGCAAAGTTATAGCGTTATTATTTTCATCTTGCTCCCTTATGGAGGTGTTGCTTATACTTGAAACTTTAAACGCGATTATCTCGAAATCATGTTTCCCAAAAGCGTCTTTGCGGTGACTACGATTGCCGGAAAAGTTTTCAACCGATCTCAAAACTTTTTTTTTGACTTGTTCGTAATTTAACTTCCGTGTCCTTGAACGATTCCATTTTTTCGTCAAAATTTTCATATTATTGTTATGATTTTTTTAATAATTTTTTTCAGGTGAAAATAGTGATTTTTTTGGAAAAAGAAGAATTTTTTTTAATCGATCGTTCAAGAACACCACAGGTATATATACTAATGAATTTTTTTTAGTTTGAAGTACAACTCTTTGAGAATATTTCCCAAAACTTTCATAAAGGTATGGACAATAGATCAAAACATACAGCACTTCAAAGCGCATATCTTCTAACAAGGGCAGTGATTACTAGAAATTTTAAACTTGTTTACCTCGTTTTTTTTCAAGAATGGTTTTTCCGTAATCACAATTCCCGAAAACTGTTTAACCGACCTTCTCCATTTTTACGATTATTCGTAAATAATTTTTCTCGTGCCTTAACGATTCACATGCATAAATATTTATTTTTAAGATTAGAATGATTCAATGTAATTTTTAGAGCTCAAGACATTGATTTTTGGAAAACACGTTCCCGTACGCAGAAAAGAATGATCATTTATTCAACTAATCCTTAAGGTACGAGGAATACTAATGGAATTTAAGGATTTTAGTTGATCTGCCGGACTTCCATCGTGATTACCGCAAGCCTCTTAAACAAGAAATGGGTTTTGGGAAAAATACCTAAACTGCACTAATCATCAATATTTTTAAAGAATGTTTGTTCTTATTTCTATGAAAAATCATAGAAACATACTTTGAAAAAATCCAACTTTCCTCAATTTTTACAAGGAAAATTTACAAAATTCTCTTTGATTAGCACGTTATAATAATTTTGCTAAACCTAGGACCGTAATAATTATCATAATTGATTTTTTGATCCTTGCTTCTTGAAAGATCATCGAGTGCTCTGCTCGGTGTGTTTAAGGCAGGGATGTCATATACACAGATTAATCTATGTTTAACAGATTTTCAATGTTCTGCATTGATTTTTAAAACTGTGCAGATTTCCACAGTTTTCTGTTATATTGCGCAGACTAGCACTTTTGACCTCTGGCTGAATTTTCGCATCGCGCAAAAACTAAAAAAGGGTCGTAATTTCTTGTTTTGAGACAAACTTGTATGTTTTTCTTTACACAGATTTGCACAGATTTTTACATAGGTTGCGCACAGATTTCAAGAAATATTACCTGGCATCCCTGGTTTAAGGTTCAACTGAGAAAGCTTCAAAAGGCGGCCACCTTTGAAAACGCAAAAAAAATGAAAATCAATCATTGTATTCGAGGCAATCTGAAGCTTTACTTGAAATCCGTTTATTCAGCTCCGAAAGAAAGAGCGCTCTACTTTTCTGTGGTGTGTGCGATCATTGTTTGCATGAAACTGGCACGCCTGTGCATCATTGGAATGATGACTGGCGGCAGTCACGGAATATATTTCCACCGAAGAGTTTGGGCTGACATGAAACGTAGCAGCTACTACGATGTCAGAAAGAAAATTGACGATTTTTTCTTATGTTATATTTTTAAGCGTGTGTCGCTATTCAATGGATGACAAAGAGGCAGTCCTATCAACGCTCGCTGCTTGTTCGAATTGTGCGGACCAATCATGGCGCAGATAGTGACTGCTTTCACAAAATCCAATATCTCCTTTATTTTTTAGTAATTTTGCATTCTACGGAATTTGTTACAAAATTGTTTTGCATATTTTCAATCAGATATCGCAAACATCTATTTTTTTTGTTCGGTGTAACGGCAGATGCCTTCAAAACAATCGGGTAAAATCACGACCTAAAATTTTGAAATGTAACCCCTATATTAAAACGTTACAAGTATTTTTGCCTTTCTGAATAGAAAGGTATTGCAATTGCTCTGAAAACCGACTTTTTAACGGAGGCCCGGAGGGCCGAGTGACATATACCATTCGATTCAGTTCGTCGAGTTCGGCAAATGTCTGTGTGTGTGTATGTATGTGTGTATGTATGTATGTGTGTGTGTATGTGTGTGTGTATGTGACCAAAAATGTCACTCATTTTTCTCAGAGATGGCTGAACCGAGTTTGACAAACTTAGTCTCAAATGAAAGGTGCAACGTTCCCATAGGCTGCTATTGAATTTCTAATGGATCCGACTTCCGGTTCCGGAATTACAGGGTGATAAGTACGAACACGCAGAAAATGTCGATTTTAATAAATTCTGCAATGAATGTATAAAGGTGAAAAATTTTCCAAAATATGACCACAACTGCTTCGATTTGTAGTATTAGGTCACTAACATCCATTCAAAGTCTATTTGGCCACATTGGCCACCATCCTCGGTTCCGGAAGCCCCGGCGGAAGTATCTAAATTCAGAATAACAGTCACATCGGTTTCTCGGAGATGGCTAGACCGATTCGACTAAACTTGGCCTCAAATGAAAGGTATTGCGTCCCCGTAAATGGCTATTTAATTTCATCCCGATCCGACTTCCGGTTCCGGAGTTACAGGTTGTGGCGTGCGATCACATAGCAAATTGTGATTCAAACCGATACTCCGATGAAAGCAAAAAAGGTAAAAATTTCGCTAAAATGTCTCTCAAACAACTTAAATTTGCTGTTCTAGGTCACCGACGGCCAACCAAACTTTCGTTGACTACATTAACCACCATAGACGGTTCCGGAAGTGCCCGGGAAAAGCGGCCATCTTTCAAAATTTACGAACTCACATCAGTTTCCCGGAAATGGTTGGGCCAATTTTCATAAACTTAGTCCCAAATGATAGCTATAATATCCCCATAGATGTCTATAAAATTTCGTACGGATCGCTTATATGGTTCCGGAAATATAGACTAAACCGTCCGGTCACATATGAAATTCCCATATAAGCCGGAACTCAAATTTTTTTTCAAAGGGGGGACCTCATGAAATTTCAGAAATCGAATTCGTATTTTTGATGCCAAACATCTTTAAAATGCATGAAACGTCGAGATTTTATGTTATCTCGAAAATTTTTTTTTTTATAAAAATCGACTTTTTGGGACTGCCGATTTCGCACCTTTTTGCCTTTCTCAATAGAAAGGTATTGCAATTGCTCTGAAAACCGACTTTTTAACGGAGGCCCGGAGGGCCGAGTGACATATACCATTCGATTCAGTTCGTCGAGTTCGGCAAATGTCTGTGTGTGTATGTATGTGTGTATGTATGTATGTATGTGTGTGTATGTGTGTGTGTATGTGTGTGTGTATGTGACCAAAAATGTCACTCATTTTTCTCAGAGATGGCTGAACCGATTTTGACAAACTTAGTCTCAAATGAAAGGTGCAACGTTCCCATAGGCTGCTATTGAATTTCTAATGGATCCGACTTCCGGTTCCGGAATTACAGGGTGATAAGTACGAACACGCAGAAAATGTCGATTTTAATAAATTCTGCAATGAATGTATGAAGGTGAAAAATTTTCCAAAATATGACCACAACTGCTTCGATTTGTAGTATTAGGTCACTAACATCCATTCAAAGTCTATTTGGCCACATTGGCCACCATCCTCGGTTCCGGAAGCCCCGGCGGAAGTATCTAAATTCAGAATAACAATCACATCGGTTTCTCGGAGATGGCTAGACCGATTCGACTAAACTTGGCCTCAAATGAAAGGTATTGCGTCCCCGTAAATGGCTATTTAATTTCATCCCGATCCGACTTCCGGTTCCGGAGTTACAGGTTGTGGCGTGCGATCACATAGCAAATTGTGATTCAAACCGATACTCCGATGAAAGCAAAAAACCTGTTTTAATCCACCTAGCGGTGCAATTATGCCTTTCTCATTTCTCTAAACTATGGCACGGAGGCTTTTTATGTTCAACATAATTGTGGAAATGTCCATTAGATTCTTAGTACACTTTGCACTTATACACAATGGCATGCCAGCCACGAACTTGATGAGCTACGTGTCGACGGTGAAACACTTGAAACAAAAAATATCATACTCCATTAGCCTAATCAGCATTAGATCAATGTTATCTGCTTGCTAACTCATTTTGTCATGCGGGGATGGGTATGTGAGGAGGGCGAAAGTCCCATGAACGAACGACTCCCCAGCTTAAATTGGTATGCTTTGTAATATAGTGGTGGTTTAAAGATAATGGGGTTGAAAGGGAGGGGTATGAGGTGGTGGTCTGAGGGGTGATTTAAGGAGATTTTTAAAGGAGGGGAGTGAACAGTAGAGGGGGGTGTAACCCCTCTCCGTAAACCATCAACTACGCCCCTGTTAAAATCCAGAAACCTTATGCGAGTCGAAAAAAAAATTTGGCCGGGATTAGGTTAACGTTTTTCAGAGTGATTGCATAACCTTTCTATATGAGAAAGGCAAAAATGTGCAAAATCCAAAAAAGTGAATCTTCGTCAATTTTTTTTCGTGTTTGCATCAAATCTCGACGTTTTATGCACCTTGAATACATTTAGCATCAAAAATAAAAATTCTATTTTTAATTTTTCCTATAGTTTTTATGAGAAATTTCTGTGTGGCCGCACTCTGAAACCCGTAATTCCGGAACGAGAATTCCGATCGATCCAAAATTCAATAGCAGCCGATGGGAAGGTTGCACCTTTCATTTGAGACTAAGTTTGGGCAAATCGGTCCAGCCATCTCTGAGAAAAATGAGTGACATTATTTGACACATACGCACATACATACACACACACACACACATACACACACATACATACACACATACACACACATACAGACTTTTTCCGATCTCGACGAACTGAGTCGAATGGGATATGACACTCGGCCCTCCGGGCCGGGATTAGGTTGACGTTTTTCAGAGTGATTGCATAACCTTTCTATATGAGAAAGGCAAAAGGTAAAAATTTCGCTAAAATGTCTCTCAAACAACTTAAATTTGCTGTTCTAGGTCACCGACGGCCAACCAAACTTTCGTTGACTACATTGACCACCATAGACGGTTCCGGAAGTGCCCGGGAAAAGCGGCCATCTTTCAAAATTTACGAACTCACATCAGTTTCCCTGAAATGGTTGGGCCGATTTTCACAAACTTAGTTCCAAATGATAGCTATAATATCCCCACAGATGTCTATAAAATTTCGTACGGATCGCTTATATGGGTCCGGAAATATAGACTAAATCGTCCGGTCACATATGAAATTCCCATATAAGCCAGAATTCAATTTTTTTTTTCAAAGGGGGGACCCCATGAAATTTCAGAAATCGAATTCGTATTTTTGATGCCAAACATCTTTAAAATGCATGAAACGTCGAGATTTTATGTTATCTCGAAAAAATTTTTTTTGTAAAAATCGACTTTTTGGGACTTTGCCGATTTCGCACCTTTTTGCCTTTCTCAATAGAAAGGTATTGCAATTGCTCTGAAAACCGACTTTTTAACGGAGGCCCGAGTGACATATACCATTCGATTCAGTTCGTCGAGTTCGGCAAATGTCTGTGTGTGTGTGTGTATGTATGTATGTGTGTGTATGTGTGTGTGTATGTGACCAAAAATGTCACTCATTTTTCTCAGAGATGGCTGAACCGATTTTGATAAACTTAGTCTCAAATGAAAGGTGCAACGTTCCCATAGGCTGCTATTGTATTTCTAATGGATCCGACTTCCGGTTCCGGAAATACAGGGTGATAAGTACGAACACGCAGAAAATGTCGATTTTAATAAATTCTGCAATGAATGTATAAAGGTGAAAATTTTTCCAAAATATGACCACAACTGCTTCGATTTGTAGTATTAGGTCACTAACATCCATTCAAAGTCTATTTGGCCACATTGGCCACCATCCTCGGTTCCGGAAGCCCCGGCGGAAGTATCTAAATTCAGAATAACAGTCACATCGGTTTCTCGGAGATGGCTAGACCGATTCGACTAAACTTGGCCTCAAATGAAAGGTATTGCGTCCCCGTAAATGGCTATTTAATTTCATCCCGATCCGACTTCCGGTTCCGGAGTTACAGGTTGTGGCGTGCGATCACATAGCAAATTGTGATTCAAACCGATACTCCGATGAAAGCAAAAAAGGTAAAAATTTCGCTAAAATGTCTCTCAAACAACTTAAATTTGCTGTTCTAGGTCACCGACGGCCAACCAAACTTTCGTTGACTACATTGACCACCATAGACGGTTCCGGAAGTGCCCGGGAAAAGCGGCCATCTTTCAAAATTTACGAACTCACATCAGTTTCCCTGAAATGGTTGGGCCGATTTTCACAAACTTAGTTCCAAATGATAGCTATAATATCCCCACAGATGTCTATAAAATTTTGTACGGATCGCTTATATGGGTCCGGAAATATAGACTAAATCGTCCGGTCACATATGAAATTCCCATATAAGCCAGAGCTCAATTTTTTTTTAAAGGGGGGACCCCATGAAATTTCAGAAATCGAATTCGTATTTTTGATGCCAAACATCTTAAAAATGCATGAAACGTCGAGATTTTATGTTATCTCGAAAAAATTTTTTTTTGTAAAAATCGACTTTTTGGGACTGCCGATTTCGCAATATTACCGTGGCTGTTTTTTTCAAAATTTTAGAACTCGAACTCTTTTAATGAATATAAACAACGCACACATTCTCGTGATTCATAATTGAGAAAGGCACAATTGCACCGCTAGGTGGATTAAAATAGGTTTTTTTCCTTTTTTATTTCGACTATGTTAGTCACATTTTCTTATTTACATTTTAACGACATTCAATTAGCTAGGGATTACTGGGTAGGGAAAGTTATGAAAATTAGAGCCATAGTACTCAAGTGAGAACGAGGATGTGAAGTAAACAGATCGGAAAACTAGAAGTGGCAGAGTCATTAGAACAGGCTTAATATCGTACGGGTTATATTTAAAGTTGTGGCGAAAAGTGAGCTAAGTTCGTGATTTTTTAAAAGTGTAAAAACACTTTTTAAATTTTATTTGAAAAAGCGAAAGACAGTTCGTTAGTAGTACTATCGAAGTTCGAAAAAAACAGATTGAATTTAAAAAATATTCAAGGTTGGTGAAATTGTGGCCTATCCCCCGAGACGTGTTTTTTGGCAGAGGTTTTCGGTGAACGCTCTCCAAGCCGAACCGCTCAACAGAAATCAAAAAAGTAAAAAGATTATTGAAGAAAAATGGATTGTGGTGTACTTGAACGGATCGGTTTCCAAACAAATTTTTTTTCTGATAAAAATACATGTTGATCAAAAAATTGAGTCTTTTGGTGTTTAAAATTTTAAACAAAAATTCATTGCGAACAATCGAAAATTACTGGATGAAAAAGGAACCGTGCAAGTACACGACAATATTAATACAAACAATTCAAAAAAAAAATATGAAGATCGGATGAATAGTTTTCCGTTCACCGCAACGGTACTTTTCAAAAAACATAGTTCCGAGATAATTGCGTTTAAAATTTTGTGTTAACTTCACTCGTGGAAGAACCCGCGCGCAGCGAACGGTTGTAGTTTGAAATCTGGTGCTCCGATTTGGATGAAATTTCGCACAGATATTTTCAAAAGTATGTACTTTCAGAATATTCAATAAACAGCCGGTTGTCACGGTAAAGATGGACACGTCTATCAATACCAGGACACATGCTAGTGAACTCGTGTGATTCGTAGTTATGCTGCCTAAGCTCGACCCTCATTAGCAGAAGACAAAGATTAAGCCCGTACGATATTAAGCCTGTTCTAATGACCCTGCCACTTCTAGTTTTTCGATCTATTTACTTCACATCCTTGCTTAAGTCATATTCGCTCGTTGTGCCGTTGAGTGCGGTATAGAGAAAGACATAGATGCAAGAATCACTGACTGTGCCACGTGTACGAACATGATGGCTTCGGAGGGCCGATAAAGAACTTCAGTCTACTGTTGCTACTACTGTAGGCTGGTCGTGCAGTGCGGAAGCTTAAGATTAGATAGATAAGATTAATGTATCAATGATCGCGGAAAGCCAAGAAGCCACAGAAAGGTACATTGGGCTTCTAAGGAATCTACGAATTGAAATCTAGATTAACGATGTTCAACGCAAGACCAAACAACATTCACAATGTTTTGATAACTCTTCCTGCTACAATAATAAATCCACAGACCTACCAAATATGAATTTTGTAAACGAACAATAGTTTATTATTTGTTTATGATCAATATAATTTGAATGAATCAAATTAAATTAAATAGTTCGACAAAAAAAAAATAACTTGAGTGTGCTAAGAAGGCATATTGTTTTTTTCTGAAAGTAGAAGGAAAATTATGTAATATGACTTTTGCACCTTATCGCTAATACATCAGCATCTCATGCTCAAGTTACACAATTTTAAGGTCAAGAATACAGAAATAAACGCTCAAAAACAGTTTTTACTGTCAAGATCTTATGATTTCGAAGCCGTTAACTTTAGAGGAAAGTGTCGTCGAAGGAGTTGTATGATATAGTACAGTGTGTCTTCTGAATAAAATATTTTTAAAGATTATTTCTCCTAGAACTTACTATTGATAACTCGGTTTCAAAATAAAATTATTTAGACTTGGTGTATCGAACAAAGTTTTAGATAGTGATATTTCAAACAACTCTACTGAAGACATGAAAGCTCTATGAATTTAGAGTATCAAGACAACAAACAATAATAATGAGATTTTTATGATCCAATTTTTAAAATATATACTTTTTTACGGTTTAGACACTCGTATATTCGATAAAATGTGTAAGTGTTTTTTTGTCCTAAATAACGTTGGAAAAGATTATACAAATGTGAGAATCTTCTTTAATAGTTATATTAGAAAAGCTTGTTTTTTTGCAAATAATCTAATATATCTTGATGTCCTGAGTGCGTAGAGCTTTCATGTCTTCACTAAGGTCATTGCAAATATTATTATCTACAACTTTACTGAAGACAACAAGCCCCTTTTAAGTTTCTGAACATTTATTTCAGTTTACTTGGCTTTAAAAATGCATAACTGGAGAATAAATCCTTCTAAATAAAATCTAAGTGCGCCATGCAATTCAGAACTGAAATGTACACCATAAAGAACTATTCACTTGATGTTTTATTTTGCTTAATTTTCAACTCCATTGGGCGGCTTTTTTATAATTGATGATACGGAATTTTTACAAACGCCCATGAAAACCGATCCTGACGTACTAGATACGAATGAAAAACGCATTGTTACATCATTTTCCATCTACTTTCCGAAAAACAACGTGCGATCTCAGCACATTCAAGTTGTGCCAAACAAACCAATTCGAAAAATAAGGATTTCGCCAAATGAAAAGGAAAAAGAAATTTATTGATTTTGAATATTTCTCACTTGAACCGGAATGGAGAAAAAGTTGTTGAAGCTTCAAAGTCAATTTTGGTTATTTCAAGATTGTGCAGAGCTATGTTTTCAGTCCGTACTTCAGTTCTATCTTCTTTCCAAGCCATCCCCAGAAATCAGAGCTACTTTACACTAAGTGTTACTATATGTATGTAGATAATTACGTTCTAACTTGCAGAATGAACTGACTGCAGCCATTCCACAATCAGCTCATTGCATCGAATCTGTGTCAATCGTTGGGATTGTGTTGAGGCGCAAACTATAGTATTACATCACCATCCTAGTTTTACCAGAATAGAGGAGCAGCTTGGTTTCTAATCTAGCTTTGAACCCGTAAGGCCCGACAAAAGCCCTTACTTCGCGTGTAGGATGTTTATTATTATTATTATTATTATGATTTCAACAGCACTCTACATCGACAACAATGTCGTGTTACTTGCCCGCTGGCTGGATCGGAATCGGAATCGGACGCGCTGCAGCCGCGGCCTGTTCGTAGCTGCGGTTGATTTGGCGTGCAAAACAAACGCTTCATTGCACCCTTCCACCCATTCGCACTTGTGTGTGCCTGCTTATCTTATCGACACTGCACAATGATGTAGTGTGTAGCCGGTTCTCGGGTGACCAATCAATGACGATCATCGTACTCATTAAATGATACTGCTTTCGTTGTCTTTTTTTCGCCGTATTCCGTTGGTAGGATTAATAAAGTCATAATATAAAAATTGCTGATTAGCAGTCATTGTCCTCGATTTTTCGGAAAGTTCGTCATAGGAGATTGCAGTTTCTTCACATTATTTTAATATAATATGATGGGTATATTTAGTACCAAATGGAGATCACTTACATGTGTCTTGGATAAGCAATTGAAAAACGAGGAATAGATCCTCGACTAGACGGGATTCAATTTATTATCGCTAATACTTGAATTACACAGTTCGCCTACACGAAACTCATTAAATTATGCCTAGGTATATATTGATGAAGCATTTTTCTGTTCAATGATAAATAAATATAATATATATTATGATGGAGTTCTATAACAGTGAGGACAAAAGGAATTTAGTAACTATGGAGGAGTGGACGCAACTTTCCGAAACCAGCGTTGTCAATGTTCCTGTTTTAGTTGGACAGTTAATTGGACAACCACATTCTTGAGATTGCTTCTAATTTTCAGCTATGTTATATCGCTTTTCTTACTCCAGAGTATAAAATGTTTTAAATTGAATTTAAATTGATCTCGATGGAGTAAGGACGAAGAAGACTGTTTGAAAATTTCCAAGCTCTCAGCTACATATAATTTCCAGCGATTGGAAATTTGTCGTTAAATTTTTATATCTTCACTAGTTAGGTCGTGTTTTTTGAAACAGGCGTGTTCATGAATTCATTTGCTTTGGGGAACCCGGCGCTATTCGAACCTACCTAAGCAAATCACCCTTTTAGTTAAATAGATCAAATGTGGTTGGCAGCTGCCATTGTGTGCCATCTCGCTTGGGAGGCATGGTACGATCGCCATCGCCAGTGCGATAATCATATGTTCTTTCTGGGATGTCATCATACCCAGGGTTAGTGCATTGGACCGGAGTCTCGAAGGTTGCGGGTTCGAATCTCGTCTCTGGGAAATTTTTTTTTGACATAATTACTTCGTTTCGCTCACCATTTCGATCGGTTTTCCCCATTGGATATCACCCAAAAAGTTGGCACTTACGTCAGATGGAATTTTCTTAGCCTCTGCGCAAGGTTTAGCGGTGGTGTAGCGGCCGATCACAGAATTGGCACGTAGGAATCTGTCCTGGATACGTGACTAATGTTCGCTGATATGTGACACCTTGGAATGATTTGCATGGGATGGTCAGTAGAGTGGAACATGGTTATATGAAAAAAAATAAAATAAAATTTCGCTCCGAGTAACTTTTTGGGTCCCATTTAGCTCCTAGAACAACTCTGCAAATTTTTAGTTCGATCGGTGAAACTATGTTTTTGCGCCCACGATTTAAAGTTTACATGGGATGTCGTATGGAAAACGTCTTTTGCAAATTAATTCTTCCAAGAGTCATTCGTTACCTCCTAAAAATAAGTAGATGTCTGATTTTTATAGAAAATTCGCCAAGGAAACAAAGTCTAGAAGACTACTTAACGATCTGATGCTTGTGGAAAAAGTTATTAAGCAAAAACCGATTTACGCCCTAAAGATTAACGAAAATTTTACTTTTCATAGCATCACTGCTGCTGACGGTCGAATTATATACAAAATCTTTAACTTTCTCTTATTATGTACAAAAGAAGACTCAATTTATCCCTCAAAACTCTTGCAAAGTGGTCAAACAGTATATATAAATAATTTAGACACAGGGAATATCAAAACAAAATTTCATATAATTGGACAACCAACAACAGTGGTACTGTAAACCGGGGTGATTTTGATCATCGGGGTGACTTTGATCACTCGAAAAAAAATTCGTAGATCGCTTATTAAACCAGAATAGCCTACCCAATCATTTTAATTTGAAATGATTTTTACTCTAAAGCTATAAAATACTGATTTGTTATACTTTTTGAGTATATTGTTCGGTTTTGGGTACAAAAACTACGAAAAACCGAAATTTGACTTTACCTTATTTTTACGAAGCTTCGTAAATTTTGTATAAAACAAATAAATCTCAGATTTGAGCACGAGTAATAAATTACAATTTTATTTTTATTTATTAACAGATTAAGGCCGAAGTGGCCTGTGCCGTATACAAAAGATTCCTCCATTCCACTCGGTCCATGGCCGCGCGTCGCCAGCCACGCAGTTTGCGAAGGGTCCGCAAATCGTCTTCCACCTGGTCGATCCATCGTGCTCGCTGCGTGCCACGTCTTCTTGTACCGGTCGGATTGCAATTGAGAACCGTTTTCACCGGGCTATTGTCCGACATTCTGGCTACGTGCCCGGCCCACCGTAGTCGTCCGATTTTCGCGGTATGACAGATGGGCGGCCCCAACAGCTGATGCAACTCATGGTTCATTCGCCGTCTCCATGTGCCGTCTTCCATCTGCACTCCACCGTAGATGGTACGCAGCACTTTCCGTTCGAAGACACCAAGTGCGCGTTGGTCCTCCACGAGCATGGTCCAAGTCTCGTGCCCGTAGAGAACTACCGGTCTAATCAGCGTCTTGTAGATGGTCAACTTCGTACGACGGCGAACTCTGTTCGACCGAAGTGTCTTGCGGAGGCCAAAGTAAGCACGATTTCCTGCCACGATGCGTCTACGAATCTCTCTGCTGGTATCATTGTCGGCGATCACCAGTGAGCCCAAGTACACGAACTCTTCAACCACCTCGATTTCGTCGCCACCGATGCAAACTCGAAGCGGGCGGTTCTCATTTTCTTCTCGTGAACCTCTTCCTATCATGTACTTTGTCTTCGACGTATTGATGGCAAGTCCGACGCGCTTGGCTTCTCTTTTCAGTCTGATGTAGGCTTCCTCCATCTTCTCAAAGTTTCGTGCAATAATATCAACGTCATCGGCGAAGCCAAGTAGCTGAACGGACTTTGTGAAAATCGTACCACTCGTGTCGATCTCTGCTCTTCTTATTACACCTTCCAGCGCGATGTTGAATAACAGACACGAGAGACCATCACCTTGCCGTAACCCTCTGCGTGATTCGAAGGGAGTCGAGAGCGTCCCTGAGACATGTACTACGCACATCACCCGATCCATCGTCGCCTTCACTAATCGCGTCAGTTTGTCCGGGAATCCGTACTCGTGCATAATCTGCCATAGCTGATCTCGATCGATAGTGTCGTATGCGGCTTTGAAGTCGATGAACAAATGATATGTGGGCACATTGTACTCGCGGCATTTCTGCAGTACTTGACGAAGAGCGAACACCTGGTCCGTGGTAGATCGTTCGCTCATGAAGCCCGCCTGGTACTGCCCCACGAACTCTCTTGCAATTGGTGATAGTCGACGGCATAGTATTTGGGAGAGTACCTTGTAGGCGGCGTTCAGCAGGGTGATTGCTCGGTAATTACAGCAATCCAGCTTGTCGCCCTTTTTGTAGATAGGACACACGACACCTTCCATCCACTCCTCCGGTAAAATCTCCTCCTCCCAAATCTTGGTAATCACCCAGTGCAGCGCTTTAGCCAGTGATAAATTACAAACGAGTTTTTATTTTCCTTTAGATTGGGATGTGCCAAATTTAGTTTTAAGAGTTTGTTTATTTTAAATACATTTTTTTGTGAAGCTAGTTGGCAATTATTTCAAATTATTTAAGCTAAAACTCGCAACATTCTTTTATTGTTCAATATTCCAACGTGTTAAAATGAATGAAACTTTTTGTACATGGATAAAGCACTGAAATAAAGCAATTTTAGCAGTTTTAAAAGTTTCCAGAATCTTTTATTCTAGTTAGGCACAAATTATACGAATTTTGGTTACACGAATTTTGCAGTACATTGAAATACTTTGTATAATACATTAACATCTATTTAACAATGAGTATCTTTCCACAATTAGTTTAAACAAACATTTGAATGAAAAACATTGACATCAATATCTTAATGTGGGTGAACATGCAGGTTATCAAAGTCACCTCGGAATACGAAAACGGACTTCAACTTCAAATCATTTTTGGAAAAATAGCTGTAAGAGGACAATTTTAGATAAAACCATCCAATCTTGTTCTCCATACATCAGTACATGGTTTAAAAATATTAAACTTGAAAAAAAGATGGGTGGGTAATGTCTAGGACATAACCGGAGTGTCGTGACTACTCGTTTGACTTGTAATTCAAATCGAATGATACTCAATGAAATATGTGGGAATGTTTCAAGTTATTCTTTATAATAATTATGGTGGTTCTGAAAAGAACCTTTGTTGTTGGCGTCTGCGTTGATAGGGGATGCGCTGGATTCTAAGCTCGTTGAGACATTCATTCATGAAATGAACAATTTTCTTGCTTTGAAATATCAATGTTAAAATCTCTTTTCCGTACAGAAATGAACACGCTTAGCGAAAAACTAGGGGCGGGTAATGTCCGGGACATAACCGCGATGCTCATATTCTTAAAATTCTGCTTGTATCTCCTTCAAATGGCTAAATTTTGCGCATTAAGTTCGATTCACCGGGCTCAGCGAAATTTTCCTGGGGATCCCGTTCGTTAGTATATTCAGCAAAACAATTTTATTACCGAGTTCTCCGCGTTGAATACAGGTCAATAATTTCATATAATGATTTCAACATGCAGACAATGTACATGTATGACAGGTGGGAGTGTTCTGAAGTGGTTTTAGTGGAGGTAACAACATAAAATCATGTATTGGACATTTTACAATGATTTTCCTTAACCCTGCAAAACCACGTGGTTGGCAGCAGAGGGTTAAGTTGTTTGGAAGAGATGACAGTTAATATATGATAACTAAAAATATAAAATTGTTCTATAAATTGCAAAGTTATTGCCGCGTTGACCTGAAAATTTGTCATTTCATTCATAAAGGAACAATCATTGAAATTATGTCAATTTATGCTTTGCAAGATTTGAAATAACTTCGAAGTGTGGTCACGACACCCCTGTTATGTCATATACATTACCAACCCATCTTTTCATCATTCGTTTTGGTGTAGCTTTCGCTTAGTGGTAGAGTTGCCACATTCACTGATTTTTTTGGAAGGATTTGCAAAAACCTTCGGGTTTGTAGATAAGAAAAACATTTTCTGATTCACTGGTAAAAGTACAGAATTACCAAGTGCAAACTTAATACTAGTTAATAAAAGAAGCTTTCTAATTAAATTCTTTTTCCATTTTGCCTTCGTCCTAATAAGGACGGTTTGTGGATAACTATGTTGATACAAGACGGGAATCTTTTAAAACAATTCAAACCTTGCCGACGATTGTTTTTACTGCGTACATCCGTACGATCTTTCCCCTTTCGCAGCTCACACCGAATGAGCACGGTTTTCATCATGGTGTTCCTATTTATTGACTTTACAGTGCAGATGGAAGGACGTCCTTTTGTTCGATAAATGAAAATATTTTCATCATTCGTTTTGGTGTAGCTTTCGCTTAGTGGCAGAGTTGGAACATTCACTGATTTTCTTGGAAGGATTTGCAAAAACCTTCGGGTTTGTAAATTAGAAAAACATTTTCTTATGATTCACTGGAAAAGTACAGAATTACCAAGCGCAAACTTAATACCAGTTAATAAAAGAAACTTTCTAATTAAATTCTTTTTCCATTTTGTATTCGTCCTAATAAGGACGGTTTGTAGCTAACTATGTTGATACAAGACGGGAATCTTTTAAAACAATTCAAACCTTGCCGACGATTGTTTTTACTGCGTACATCCATACGATCTTTCCCCTTTCGCAGCTCACACCGAATGAGTACGCTTTGCAGCCTTCGATGTTTTGGTTGCATTTTTAGTGGCAGTTACTACCGCCTTTTCAGTGACTGCGTTTCTTAGCCTTTGGCTTTTTGGACTTCTCACCGCCACCACGTCCACCAACGTTTTTCTTCTTCTCTCCGATGGTAGCTGATTTGATTGGTCGTCCGATGCAGCTTCTCACGACCACGCACGTCTGTTATGCACGGCGTCTTACACACGTCTGGCTTAGAGAAAAGCTGCGACACCCCTATTTATAGGTTTTATCATTAATGTTGATTTCATTTAAAGTAGTTTTCGAACTATTTAAACAAATTTTATATAGCAAAGAGCGCATCGGTAGCAAGCATTGAACGTTTTCCTTCCGATTTATGAAACAAGATTGGCAATCCGTTTTGTAGAAGAAAAGTTAATAAGGTTCAAAATGTACGTAACGCTTTCGCTAATATGCACTACTATCGCTTTCTCGCTCGTTCTCGTGGCGTGCATGAGCCTTTCCTTTCCGTCCGACTTCTAATGGCTTAACCAAAATTAATATCCCGGCTTTCCCCCACCAACTGCTCTCGTCAAGCAACCCAATACGAATAATCATAGGAACAAACATGTAGTGGACCTTTATATAAACTTTTCATTATTTTATTGTTCATTTGCTGCACCATTTTGACGGCTCTGTGCGGGATGGGCTGAAAATTTTCACTTTTCCGAGTCGTTTTCGAAAGATTTTTCAAAACACTATTTTTCCGTTGATAATGAATATCCTACATATTCCAAAATTTAATACAACATTGGTACAAATATTTTCGACAAAATGCCGAAGAAATTGATTAAATCCATTCAGTACAACAAAAGATATAAGCGTTCAAAATCTTACATCATTTTTCTTCCGAAATTTTGAAAAGGGGCCCCTATATTGAAAGGTAAGTCGTTAGTCACGACAAAATGTGTTGTATCTAAAAATACGTAATGATTACTCCGAAAAGTGATCAATGTCACCCCGGTTTACGGTACTAGGAAAAATGAATATTTTATCAATCGTCAGAGCATCAATTGGTTTCAGCTTAATAACTTTTTTCTCAAGCGTCAGATCGTTTCGTAGCTTTCGAGACTTTGTTTCTTTGTTAAATTTCCTACAAAAGCCATATAACGGTTTATTTTTAGGAAGCAATGGGCGACTCCTGGAGGAATTATTTTGTGAAAGTTAATTTTTCCATATGAAATCTCTTGTAAACTTTAAACAGTGGGCGCAAAAATATAGTTTCATGGATCAACCTAAGAATTTGCACAGATGTTCTAGGACCCAAATGGTATTTAAATAGTTGCTCGGAACTGTAATCTACTTTTTGTCCCACCCTAATGGTCAGGTAGGAGGGGATAGCTTTTGTCGGATGCATTCTCACCACACGCACGCCGTTGCGAAGACCCGGAAGAAGTTCCTCTCAATATCTTCCTTAACGGTATCCAGATCCACTTCTCCCTATTATGACATGAAATGTTTGATAGCGACGGGGTTAGTACGCGGTGCCAGGTCATGTAGCTTAACTTCAATAGTGTCATTGTTTATGTATGTTGGGATGCTGTATAAAATGTTATTTCACTTGATAACGTGTTTCAAGTTGTTCTGCGTAGCAAATGATTCTGCTTGGTTAATGTTTTTGAACATAATCAGTACCTCATGATGTAGATGGTGGAATTGCACGGCATTAACTTCTGCTATGTTAAGCTTCAAGTTCATTTTCAAAAATTGCTCTACTTCACGAATCTTACCGGACATTTCGAAAAGTCAACAGCAATACAGTTCGACCGAATAGGGGAATAAATTATCTTTGCATTGTCCCTCATTGTTTGTTTTCGTTTCACGCACTAGGAAGAAGGAACGACTAATAGACCAAGCAGCACACGGGTAGATTTGATTGCGTGATTGCGTAAACTCGGTGTTTTAACTACTGAACTGAGAAAGAGAAGAAACCAGACTGACCAGCAGCAACGATGACACTATGGGTGAAAGTGACGATCAACGAAGCAGAGTGAATCCTCAGGCGTACGGAAGAAAGAATGCGCCGGACATGTTGAGAAGCGTATGGGAACGAGATTACGAAAACTTAAGAAAGAAAACAAAGGTATCGGTGGGAAAGGTAGGAAGTAGACAAAAAACTAATCGGTAAGCTAACAAAATTTTATAGGTTGGCGATTCGGAGAACCTCAAATTCTTTAGAACATATGCGAAATACAATCTGGGCTTCCCTATTCCCGAACTCTGTTCGTCAATTAACGAAAATCCCCAATACTCAAAGTTTCCACCCGGCGAGGACAGTTGGTGAAAGTTTCGAACATGTCAGGATCCTCATCGCTAGTTCCATCGTAGAATTATTGAAACCCATCTACGAAAGTCTATCATCTAATGATTAGTTAGAAAGATGCTTGCCCAAAACAACAATGAGTCTCTGAATAGTGGAATCTGTGCCTTAGCGCCAAAATTCTGGCAGGCAGGTGGTCAATGTTGCAACTTTTTTGGCAATCAACATCTTCAACCAAGGATTTTGATCGATATTACAAGCTATGGAGGTGATGGGAAGCTGAAAGATGTGCTACTCGACTCGACGGGTAACGTAGGCCAAAAATAACGTAAATATTGGAAATTTTCACAAATCGTTACACAACTTTTACAAATTATAAAACAAAAAAATCTCTCTCGGGAAAATTTAGCCAACGTGACAATGATTATCAAAATATGAGTTTTCTGATTACAGATTATCCAATTTACCACAACTTTACTTAAGAGGGACCCATGCAGTTTCAACATCAATGTCATCAATGAAGTTTCCGGATCGCGAGTGATTTTTCTTTTCGTCTTCAAAAGTAAAGTTGAAAAGTCTAAAAATGTATCTTCAAAATAAAATAAAAAGATTCAAAATTCATTGAGTAGATGCTTTACATTTTATTCCCAAAAAAAAGTGCTCAATTTTAGACCTTAGCGAGTAGAAGTCCCTTTTAATGAAGCTACGTTAAGCTAACGTATTGAATCGTCTCGAGTATGTAAATAAAAAGAAACGTCTCACAATATATAAGTACAGTTTGCATTTTCCGTAATGCAGTTACATAATTGTTTTCGATGAAATATACTAGTACAGTAAGATTCCGTTTTTGGCATGCTCCATTTTTGGCAACATAAAAGTTCCGTTTTGGCAACCTTGTTGTTGTACATAGTAAATCTTTAAAAAAAAATGCTCAATGCACATTTTGTTGTAATAATTGATATCACTATTGATTTTATTTTCAAACATGGAACTCATATTTACTATATTTTATGGCGGCGCGCATAGCGAATAAAATTAAATTTGCAGTAATCCGCGTTCAAGGTTATTTTGCCATTCTCTGCCTCTTCGAGGTTTGGACTTTTATTTTCTTTTGTGCGTGTGTTAACCGTTAGGCCACATTCCTCAACCTTTTGTTCGTAAAGCGAGGATTGAACAATAACCAGCTATTTAAGCTGGACTAGTGCGTCGTGGGAAACGAGTATACAGATAAGTGAAATCCACCTTTTTGATACATTTACGGCTTTTTCCCGTCTGCGCGGGTGCTGACCCCGTGCGTTGACGGTGTCGATGGCTTCCTCCCCGGATGGCCAAATGGAGATCGAGTCGACTCCTAAGGCTCTCCCCCGACCCAAACAATATCCAGAGCTCTCGACCGGTCCCTTTGTGGTCTTCTTTCGGCCCAAAATAAAATCGCTGAATCTATTACAGATTTCAAAAGACTTAACGGAACGGTTCTCGGCTGTGACCGAAATAAAAAAGGTCCGCTCAGACAGGCTGAGGGTCGTGCTGACTAACTCAAAGCAGGCAAACGATATTGCTTGCTGCGAGCACTTTACGAAGGACTATCACGTGTATATTCCAGCTGTAAAAGTACAGTCTGAAGACGTTGTCACCGATGACAGTTTGACATGCGAGGATCTGCTGCAGTACGGGGTTGGCCGTTTTAGAGACCGCGTACTTCAGCCAGTGAAAATACTCGAGTGCAAGCGTTTGCACTCAGTAGTAGTTGCGGGGGATGTTTCAAAAACGTACCCCCAATCAAACTCTTATCGGTTGACCTTCGCTGGTACCGCTTTGCCAAATTACGTCCTCTTGCACAAGGTTCGTCTGCCTGTGCGTCTGTTTGTGCCGCGGGTCATGAATTGCACAAAGTGTAAACAATTGGGTCACACAGCCACCCATTGTAGCAATAAGGCCCGCTGTGGAAAATGCGGGGAGAATCATCTAGATGATTCGTGCAGTGAGAATGCTGAGAAGTGTCCTTACTGTGCAGAGAATCTGCATGATATCTCGGCATGTCCCGCGTACAAACTACGCGGGGATAAACTAAAACGTTCCCTTGCGGGACGATCTGAACGTTCTTTCGCAGAAATGCTAAAGAAAGCTACACCACCAACCTCAACAAACATCTATGCTCACTTGCCTCCTAACGAGGGCGAGGCTGATGACCCACAAGAGGGAACATCTACTAGGGCGCCTAGAAGTTATAGGAAGAGGAGGAACATTTCCTCTCCTAAAGTTCGTTGTAAAGGCCAGAAGGTATCCCTTGACGGGACTCCGAAAGTCACATCTATTGGAAGTGTTGCAACCAAACCGAAGCAATTAGCTCCTGGTCTCGGAGGATTAAACTCAGAGAAGGAGTTCCCAGCACTTCCCGGAACATCAAAAATCCCAAGTGTTCCTCTGTTTCAGTTCGAGAATAATCGCGGCACTGGAATTATCAAACTCTCGGACATTGTGGACGGGATAATAAAAACTTTCAATATAACTGATCCTATTAAAAGTCTTATGTTAGCTTTTCTCCCTACAGTAAGAACATTTTTGAAGCAGTTGACTGCTAAATGGCCCCTCCTTTCAGCGATTGTATCCTTCGATGGCTAACTCATCGAACGAGGTCACGGATTTGATCACTGTTCTACAGTGGAATTGCAGAAGTATCATCCCGAAAATCGATTCCTTCAAAATTTTAATAAATAATTTGAGTTGCGATGCATTTGCATTATGTGAAACTTGGTTAACTTCCGACATAGATCTCAACTTCCAC
Source organism: Topomyia yanbarensis (assembly GCF_030247195.1). Taxonomy (NCBI): domain Eukaryota; kingdom Metazoa; phylum Arthropoda; class Insecta; order Diptera; family Culicidae; genus Topomyia; species Topomyia yanbarensis. The sequence goes on from NC_080672.1 coordinate 387,341,272, forward strand.
GACTTTAATATTATTCGCCTGGATCGAGACACCCCCTATGGAGGAGTGCTTTTGGGGATCAAAAAGCGCTATTCCTTCTACAGAATTAACCTTCCCTCGATAACAGGTATTGAAGTTGTCGCTTGTCAAGTAACAACCAAAGGCAAAGCTCTTTGCATAGCTTCCATATATATTCCCCCCAACACCGCGATTGGGCATCGCCGGCTACATGACATCATAGAATCCCTGCCTGCACCGCGACTAGTTTTAGGCGACTTTAACTCTCACGGTACGGAATGGGGTTGCCTTTATGATGATAACCGTTCCTCTTTAATTCACAATATTTGCGACAACTTCAACATGACAATTCTAAACACGGGTGAAATGACACGGATCCCTCCCCCACCAGCGCGCCCAAGCGCATTAGATTTATCCCTTTGCTCGACCTCGCTAAAGTTAGAATGCGCGTGGAAGGTAATCCCTGATCCCCACGGTAGCGACCATCTGCCGATCGTAGTCTCAATCAATAACGGCTCAAGGCCATTGGAAACAATCAATATTTCGTATGACCTCACACGAAATATCGATTGGAAGAGCTATGCTGCCGCGATATCCGACAACATCGAATCTACTCAAGAACTTCCTCCGGAGGAAGAGTACAGCTTTTTGGCTGGCTTGATTCTCGACAACGCGAATGAAGCTCAGACTAAGCCAGTACCCGGCGCGAACATACAAAAACGTTCTCCCAATCCCTGGTGGGATAAAGAGTGCTCAGACGTGTACGCAGAGAAGGCCGCCGCGTTTAAGACCTTCCGGAACGACGGGTTACCCGCTAGTTTTCGACAGTACGCGACGTTAGACAAGCGAATGAAGAGTTTGATGAAAGCCAAAAAACGCGGTTATTGGCGCCGGTTCGTCGACGGATTAACGAGAGAAACATCGATGAGCACTCTTTGGGGAACAGCCCGACGTATGCGAAATCGAAACAGTACTAATGAGAGCGTGGAATATTCAAACCGTTGGATATTCGATTTCGCCAAGAAGGTTTGTCCGGATTCCGCCCCGGCACAGAAGATCTACCGCGCCGCGTCCCGTCACGATAACGCGAACGAAACACCTTTTTCGATGGTGGAGTTCTCACTTGCTCTCTTGTCGTGTAACAATAAAGCTCCAGGGCCAGACAGAATCAAATTCAACTTGTTGAAGAATCTGCCAGACTCTGCCAAGAGACGCTTGTTGAACTTATTTAATAAGTTTCTTGAGGCTAACATTGTCCCACAGGATTGGAGGCAAGTGAAGGTCATCGCCATCCAAAAACCAGGAAAACCAGCCTCCGACCACAATTCGTATCGACCGATCGCAATGCTATCTTGTATCCGGAAGTTGTTCGAGAAAATGATCCTATCCCGCCTCGACAATTGGGTCGAAGCAAATGGCTTACTGTCAGATACACAGTTTGGCTTTCGCAAAGGCAAAGGGACGAACGATTGTCTTGCGTTGCTCTCAACCGAAATTCAAATGGCCTATGCTAGTAAAGAGCAGATGGCATCAGTGTTCCTAGATATAAAGGGGGCTTTTGATTCAGTTTCTATCAACATTCTTTCAGAGAAGCTGCACCAGCATGGTCTTTCAGCGACTTTAAACAACTTTTTACTAAACTTGTTGTCGGAAAAGCACATGCATTTTTCGCATGGTGACTTATCGACATCACGATTTAGCTACATGGGCCTTCCCCAGGGCTCATGTCTAAGCCCCCTGTTATACAATTTCTACGTCAACGACATTGATGAATGTCTTGACAATTCCTGCACGTTAAGACAACTTGCAGACGATGGCGTGGTGTCTGTTACGGGACCCAAAGCTGTCGATCTACAAGGACCATTACAGAATACCTTGGACAATTTGTCTGCATGGGCTGTTAAGCTGGGTATCGAATTCTGCACGGAGAAAACTGAGTTAGTTGTATTTTCTAGGAAGCGTGAACCAGCACAACTACAGCTTCTATTAATGGGTCAAACTATAGCTCAGGTCTTCACAGTAAAATATCTAGGGGTCTGGTTCGACTCGAAAGGTACTTGGGGATGCCATATTCGGTATCTGAAACAGAAATGCCAACAAAGGATCAACTTTCTTCGTACAATAACCGGAACGTGGTGGGGTGCCCACCCAGGAGACCTAATTAGGTTGTATCAAACGACGATACTGTCGGTACTGGAATACGGATGCTTCTGCTTTCGATCCGCCGTGAACATACATTTCATCAAACTCGAAAGAATTCAGTATCGTTGTTTGCGTATCGCCTTAGGGTGCATGCAGTCGACCCATACGATGAGTCTCGAAGTCCTGTCGGGCGTTCTCCCGTTGAAAAAATGGGAACTCTCATATCGATTGCTCATTCGATGCGATATCTTGAACTCGTTGGTGATTGAAAATTTCGAAAGGCTTGTTGAGCTCAATTCTCAGACCCGTTTTATGTCCCTGTACTTTGACTACATGGCGCAAAATATTAATCCTTCTTCTTACAATCCCAACCGTGTGCATTTCATAAATACTTCTGAATCTACTGTTTTCTTCGACACATCCATGAAAGATGAGATTATTGGAATTCCGGACCACATACGCCCACAAGTGGTTCCAAATATTTTTTATAATAAATTCCGAGAAGTCGACTGTTCTAAGATGTTTTATACTGACGGATCAAACCTCGAAGGGTCCACTGGCTTCGGTATTTTCAATCAAAAGTTCACCGCCTCCTACAAACTCAGTGACCCTGCTTCAGTCTACGCCGCAGAACTAGCTGCTATTCAGTATACCCTTGGAGTCATTGACACATTACCCGCAGACCATTACTTCATCGTCTCGGATAGTCTGAGTTCTATTGACGCTATTCGCTCGATGAAACATGGAAAGCATTCCTCGTATTTTTTGGGGAAAATACGGGAGCTACTGAGTGCTTTATCTGACAAATCTTTCCAGATTACCTTGGTGTGGGTCCCTTCTCATTGCTCCATTCCGGGCAATGAGAAAGCGGACTCCTTAGCTAAGGTGGGTGCCATTGAAGGTGACGTTTTTGAAAGACCAATTTGCTTCCACGAATTTTTCAGTATTACTCATCAGAGAACCCTCGAAAGTTGGCAAACCTCGTGGAGCAATGGGGAGCTAGGAAGGTGGCTACATTCGATAGTCCCTAAGGTATCGACGAAACCTTGGTTCAAGGGGATGGATGTGGGTCGTGACTTCATTCGTGTGATGTCCCGACTCATGGCGAACCATTACACGCTGGATGCACATCTCCGACGTATTGGGCTCGTGGAGAGTGGTATCTGCGCTTGTGGCGACGGTTATCACGATATAGAGCACATAGTCTGGGCGTGCACCGAGTACAGTTCCGCCAGGTCTCGGCTTATGGACACCCTCCGGGCCCGAGGAAGACCACCCAACGTCCCGGTTCGAGATGTGTTGGCAAGCCGCGATGTCCTCTATATGTCCGTTATATACACCTTCATAAAAACCATCAATATCCAACTTTAACTGCCCCTTTTCCTTATCATTCTCAGAAACGCTCTCTTCCACCTGTACCATACACCCACGATGGTTTGATGCGACTCCAAGGCGACACAAAACATCCCTGTCGAATGAGCCAACAAACACGGGACCTAAAGCACGAACATCACATGCACAACTCGAAATGTAGCCGATCAACATCTGAGCCGTACTACGAAATCGTCTGGAGAAACCCCTGCCATCTTGAGAACGACCACCCGGCGTCCCAGTACATGATTCCCCTGATGAAGGCCACCCTGATTCTGTAATCCATCCGTTGATCTCCCGAAGTCTGAAACTGAAATAATGTTCTTCCCCTGCCACGTTTGTCCACCCTACTTCCCCTGACTCTGCACCCTTTCCCCCCCGAATATCTTCATAAAGCATTTAGCTCTTCTTGCCTTTTCTAGTTTTAACTATTATATTATATGATCTCGTTGAAAATGCCCAACTCTACTACCACATAAAATAACTAGTTAATGTCTCCGAATCTTTACAAAATTTAATCACGCCCTCTAATTATTTCTACTTTTAAGATAGTCGTAAAAATTTTCCCCCTTAGTTAAACATTATTTGCTCTAATAATCTCATTGCTAAAAAAGTCAAACCATATTGCCATAAAAACTAAATGACCCCCTAATCTTACGAATTTCAAAAATCAATATGTAATCCCCTAGTTTTAAGTAATTTAAAATGTAAAACAAAACAAAATTGGCACCTTTAAGCTAACGCAAACCTGCCTTATCAAATAAACGAATTGAAAAAAAAAAAAATTAAATTTGCTGATTTTTTTTTCTATCATTTCATTCCATTTCACATATTCTTATATAATTAATGTTCTTGTAACAATTATGATGTCACAAATTGAAAATAAAAGCTTTTACAGTAAGGTTCCATTTTTGGCACGGTTCCAGTTTTGGCCACTGAAAAAAATATTGTTGCCGAAAGCGGAATCCTACTGTAGCTAGAGATATTATGTAAAAACAAAGCGTGCTTTTTGGGTTTGAGAGCATTACTCAGTACTAATACAACTTTGAACGTTTTCTAGGAAACCTAATAGTCGTAATTAATATTTACGTAAACTACATATGAAGTTGTCTATATCTCCGGAAAATAATTGCAAGCTACGCCAGCCAAAAAAGGGGTTGATGGAAAAACACTGGCAAATTACGCACGTACTTAAATTTTATAAATCGGTCAATAAAAGCATCTGACAAGTTATTTGGTCATTATCACAAAAAGTTGGCTGTTTCCTTACCTTACCTTACAGATGTTTGCACCGACCGGGAGCGCATTGTGTACGGCTTGATGGTGCAGACAATCAGACATGCGATAACAGCGTCGTTTTGTGCGCGCTAGAGTTGCTGTGTGGATGGGTTTGTTTTTAGTCCGAGCACGAATCAACACACGCCACACACAGCTAGGGCAACGTGAACAGAAATGTTCCATTGATTTTATGGTGCCTCGTGCCAATTGCGGGGTTGTTGATACTGTTTTATACACATTCCGATACACATACATACGTCGGTACGGTCACACAGCGCATCGGTATCAGACTCTGTTGTTGATTTGTTCTATTAAAATTTGCTTGCGTAGGTGCAGCGCCCCACTCGCACGTTCTGACCGAGTGGTCAGCGCGTGTTGTTCACTTCCATCTGCTAGATTAATTCCTAAGCTTTACATTCTGATAAAGTGTTAGATGATGGCACCCTATTTTTGGGTAACATATTTGGAATGCTATTTACTATCGGGTCACCGGTAATGCTCCGTACGTTAAGTAGGTTTAAACAAATCCTGAAATGTTTCATTGGATGCTGTGTTTGCATTCGAAGGTATGTAAATTTTCCACTTGTCGCAATATGTCCTTTCGTGTTAATTTTTGAAACACCCAAAGGTACGGATTACCAATGACGTGAGCAGGAATGTTGTGAATTATTAAATGGGATGTTATGTGAGTTATTCTGCTATGAATCAAATATTAGGGTTTTTATTTGATCTATAGGGGAACCCGGGGCTATTAAGACAGTGGGGGTAATTCGGACCTCTTCGATTTCTCAAAAAATAGCAAAATTTTCTGACTATCGTACATATTCGTGGAACCGCTATTCAGAAAAATTATTTTTGAGAGCTGAATTTGATTCTTTGTTCTTTGTAGAAGGGAGATACAAGGTGTTTCGATATTTTACCATTCTCCAAACAAAAATCATTATAATGGAAAAACCGTGATTAAATCAACAAATAAAAGTGAAAAAAATAAATGGTAAGTGTTTTGGAAAACTAGAGGCTCCTATTTTATGGAATAAATTTTGTTTAGGTGAAAACACAGATATTTTCGAGACGCTCACCACTTTTGTGCGATATGAGCGAACGGGGCTATTCGGACCCCCTATTCCGTCAATCACCGTTCAGCGGCTGCGCACACCATTGCACACGCCACAGCAAAGAAAATACTTGGGTTGCCAATCGACAGCTGTGACATACCAGATTAAGTTTTTGTAAGGCAATTCATTTTTTTGCTTCTTAAGTGTCTCTTATAAATATTTCATAGGTAAACATAATTCCATTGTAAAAAATTAAAGAAAAATGGTCTGAATTGCCCCGTAGGGAGGTCCGAATTACCCCTACATTGTAAAAGGATGAAAAACGTAGATGTTTGCAAATCGTCGCCTAGCGCAACCATTGAGTGCTTGGAGTTTTTCAAAAAGCACAGTAAATGGTAAGATCTACAAATCTGAGCGCCTCGAGAAGCGCAATTTTATGGCACTAAAATGTAGCTGAGGTTTCAAACTAACAATTAGGATTTTAAACCGGTAACTTATTTCAACTCTATCCACCTAAAAGGGCGATTTGCTTAAGTAGGTCCGAATAGCCCCGAGTTCCCCTACATGATATTAGTCAGGTCCACAACATGCACACATACACTGGGTACAGAAATTGTCCGTACAGGCAATAGCTAAAGAAACAGACGCCATCAAAAAAAAAAATTTGAATTCAAAGTTCATCTTTATTTGATCTTTTGACCTCCGTGTACAAATCCAATATTTCATATTCAATTAATTTCAATTAACTACGTACCTGACTTTTTCGCTCGAAATGTTCGCTTCAAATGTTTCACATAGTCCCACAAATATTTTATTGGGTTTAAATCCAGATACTAGGAAGTATGAGGAAGAGTCAAACGTTGTACAGCAACTATTCCTTTACCACCATCGAATTATGCCTCGGATCGTTGTCATGGCCAAAACAAAAACATCTTTCATAGCCCATTTTTTGTACCAGCCTTTAAATTCGACTTCGAAATTTTCAATCGATGCATCGTTGGATACAACTCCAAATGTTCCTTCAAGATGTACACTACAATCAGCGCGACAGTCGATCTTAAATCGTGGTGGTCAATAAAAAATGAGAATGATTCCAATACCTTTCTGTAATTAAAGTAAAGAGCGTAAATTTTTTTCTCTCCAAGAGAATTGCTCTCTGAACTCCCTGGAAATGGGTGGCATGTTTCTTTTCGCTCGGGTGCTGTCAGTTCAATCAAAGATGGCGTCGAAACAGCAAATACTCCGCGAGCGTGTTGTACGGTTTTACGAAACGCATGATTATCGTGGAAAAAAGTTTACGGTAGACTACTTTCGAGATGAAAACGTGCCCGTGAGTACAGTTTACTGGCATCCCTGAGCGTGGAGCTGAAGACCGGTAGCGGCCGACCGGCGGAGATGATAACAAAGAAGCATAAGGAAGCGTCGAAAAAGCTGTTCGACAACAAGGACGGAACAAGTTTGCGTGACGCCGGCCGTCACTCCCATACCATGTTTCACCGAACCCTCAAGATAGAGGACATCATCTGTCGGAAGAAGACTCGGTCCCCCGAGTACACAGATGAACCGATAGCGATCGTGAAAACGCAGTGTCGGTGGATGACGAAGAACTACCGCTGGACGTCGTTCGTGCTGGACGACGAAAGTTACTTTTCGCTCTCGAAGATCCACATTCCAGGAAATGTCAGCTACTATTCCAGTGACAAATCGGTTACCCCCCCCGAAGTAAAATATAAGTTTAAGCATAAATTGGAAAAAAGTTATGCTGTACATCGCCATATCTGATAGAGGGATTTCAAATTCATGGTTCAAGCCGAGCGGTCTGGCCATCAACCATCAATCAACAAGTGTACCAGTCTGGTACTACCCGAAGGAGATTCTTCTCTGCCGTTCTTAAAGGAGCATCGTGCGGATGGAAAGTACGTCTTCTGGTAAGACAAGGCGTCTTCAAATTACGCCAAGATGACGCTGGAGTATCTTGAGCATAAAAAGATACCATACGTGCCGAAAGAAAGGAACCCGATCAACTTGCTAACTTTCTTATGGTACGATTTCGTATGATTTTTTTTGGTATGCCTATAATTTGGGGGTTTTCAAATGTGAACAAATTTCCAATCAGTGTACGAGAATTAGGTTTGCATTTTTCTTATACAAGCTAGATTTCGATTTACTACCACGTTTTGTTGTAGGTGGTCAAATGGGTATGGATGCACAATACCTTTGCTATGTTATTGCAGAGGTCGCTCGTGTTGTGTAAATTAAATACACGATAGATAATATCGTTGACGACGGTCATTTCGGCTGTTACAGCGGATCAGCTGTATTAGCTACAGTATTGTTTATGTTTTTGCGTGTTGTTCTGCGAAAATGCATTATCTTTCGTTCTCAGTACAGTACATTTAATCAATGTAAAAAAATGTCAAGTGAGTTTTTCTTACGTAAAAATTAATGCTGAACACGAGTTTTGTGTTGATTTTTCGATACTTTTGCTTATGAAAAAAACGGATATGAACATGAAACATACGCTTGGGGGCACTGTAGGTCACTGCTGTAATGTAAATTTGAATTATTTTGGCAGTAAAATTGTGCGTAGTTTCGTGTGAAAAATGCCAAAACAAAGTGAAAAGGAATTGCATCTGTTTAAGATGGCGCCAGTATTCGATCAGCCTCTAAACAACTCAATGTTTCGTTCGAAACATTACGTGCCCGTGAGAAAGGAAAGTGCTTGTCATCAATGAAAGCGCGCCAGACATTTTGCGTGAGTTAACAATATAATAATTTAAGGTGTTATTGAAGAAGATATTCGAAAAAAACACGATCGAAAAAGGGAAGGAAAAGGAATAAAAAAAATGCTGCGATGCGCAAACGTGATCGTCGCACAGCTAAGCAACCATGTGAGTCGGAATGAACAACTTCAATTCCACACTCTGGCTGCATTATTTGCAAGCACAAAGCTAGACACAGCTGCTGACAAAACATGTTTTTCAATATTTTCTTCCGCGGTTTCATGATTTTTCACCTCATTTGCCACTTCCCTCATTTTCTTGCCTGAATGACGACAATGGATCGCATTTATTATTTGTTTTCTTAATTTTTAAACAATCTGCGGTATTCATACTCTTCAAATAAAAGTTGCTCCGCGTTTTTCTAGGCAAGTATATTAGAGTGACATAAAAAAGTCTTATCAGGAGTACTTGCGCCAAATTTTAAACAAATCGGATAAGTCTAGCTACCGGACCAACGTGCCTGAAGTCTGTATGGGATTTTTCGACAATTTGCATGGAGAAAACCCACTATTTATTTATTTATTTATTTATGCAAAACATATACATGACGTAAGGCTACCGCCTTTTAAATTTGTCATTAACGAAAACTCAATGGAACATTAACACAACTTATGAACTAGTTTGTCAAATCTTATCTATTAAAATATACTAAGCAGCCTTTTTTGAACATTGCTTCCGAAGATGTACGTTTCAAATCTGGTGGTAACGAGTTCCAAAACACCACACCCCGCACGAAAAATGTCCTTCCATAATTCGCTGTATTGTGTGTAGGGACTACTAAATTCCCCGTTCTGTTGCTTTGAAAAGAGGTAAGTTTTGCGAAGAGGTAGTTTGGCGACCTATGATGAACGATTTTATGCATAAATAGACACGATCTCATCTGGTAGAAATTGGCAAAGGGGCATCCAAGAAGATTTTTCTGCAAATGACGAACGGATGTGCGTCGATTTATGCTATACACATAACGTGCGCAATCGTTGAGAGCGACCTCCAGCTTAGACATCATTGCTACGCTCATGTTCATATGAATTACATCTCCGAAAATAAAATGCGGTAGAACAAGGGTTTTGAAGAGATTCAATTTGATATGCTCGGGAAAACCAAAAGTTGTTGATCTTAGAGTACGCAGACAAGCATACACCTTTCCACACTGTACCGCAATAGTTTTATCCCATCCAAGATTCATCTGAAAAAAGAGTCCAAGATTGCTAGCATGATCAGTGACCTCGATGCGACTTTGCTCGATAACGATTTCAGGTAGTGATGAAGTGTCTCGGCGATTTGCTCCAAACGAAACAATTTTAGTCTTCGAAATGTTGAGATGTAGTGAGTTTTCCTTGGCCCATCGCACTACAGCATGCAAATCTTCCACTAGCTCGCATTTTCGCCGCTACGTGGCACTGTATGCATCGTCTTATCACTGTAAGTAAAAATAAGAAGGATGATTTAATTGTCTACAACTTTGTCGAAGACTGCTAGTCAATCCGGCTTTGTTAAAAGAAGTTATTAAACTTTTAGCGAAGTGATGTCTGAGTCAGTTTTACATAGGGCCCAGCAGTTGTGTATCAATACTCGATTCGCATGAACTGAACATTTTTGTAAAATAATGGTTAGGTTTAGCTCAATAGCATGTTCAGAAGAATTATAGTATATAATACAAGTCGTGTTTTGGTTAGAACATTTTAGTTCCACATGTTACCGCATAGTGGGCGCAAACACAGTTTTCAACGGAGAGAGATAGAATATCGAGATATTCGGAAGAATTATTGAGGGATTCCATGAGAAACCGGCCGACCGCAAAATATTGCCATCGTCGATTCGAACAAAGCTTTACATTTGTGTTCGGTTTATGAATCTCCATGATTTTTTCTGGCAATTTCAATACTCTGATACAAGAGCAATTTTTCAAAAGGGCGTAGACGTTTCTACGTGCAATAATTTCAATTTTTTTTGTTCGATTATACTATTTTATAAAGTAAAACTATCTGAGAACGAAATACACGTAATGAATACTTCTGCATGAAAAAAATATGCACTGAAAAAAATGTTGTCAACAAAAATCTAAAGAGAAAAGAAATATTTTGAATGTAATTTCATGATGGAGAAATTATCAGCAAAAAAGTTTTTCTATCAATAACTTTATACATGCTTTTAAATTTCATACTAATTGACATACAAAACTGTAATTTTATTAAAGAATATAATTCTAAGTATCATTTTAAATCAAAATGCATTTAACAAATATTTTCCAAAATGCGATAGTTTTCGAGTTATTGGGAATTTTGCTTTTGTCGTTTTAAAGACTTAAAAGAGGTTTTTTCAGTGTATTTGGATCATGGAGAAGCTTTTAATAAAAAAGTTTTCCTAACAACAACTTTTGACAAATTTTTATAATTCATACTATTTGCGGTCCAAAGTACAATTTTATTTTTGAATATGATTCTAAACGCCATTTTAAATCAAAATGCTCATAACAAAAAAATTCAGAAATGTAGTAGTTCTCGAGATATTTTAAATTTTGTTTTAACAACACAATTATTTTGTTTTATTACGATCTTTTCAGAAGTTGTTTGCGTTTCTCCATCGACAACAATTAGTTTTTCGTAAGGCCCATAACATTTTCTATAAATTTCCCAATGACATCAAAGCGATATTGTATACCGTTTCAAACTATACAAAAACAGTCAAAATATGATTCAACCATAGGATCTGATGATTAAACTATATAGTTGAATTATATTTTGGATGTTTCACATTCAAAATGTTTCCTTTCTCTTTAGATTTTTGTTGACAAAATATAAAAAATTAGAAAAAATGTTTTTTTTTGTAATTTAAATTTTTATCATAAATTTTTGTTTTTGTGAAAAATGACACATTTTTTTCAGTGTATATTTTTTTCGTGCAGAAGTTTTCATTACCTGTAGTTTTACTGTATAAAATAGTGTAATCGAACAAAAAAAATGAAATTATTGTTCGGAGAAACGTTTACGCCCTTTTAAAAAATTACGCTTGAGTCAAAATAATCTTATTGACTGTGGAAAATGTTTAGTCTTCCATGCCGGTTGAACCTGTAAAGTTTTATCGGAATTTAAGATGGTCGGTCACGATTTTAGAGATTTTCGGACGGACCTTCGTGGAATTCCTCTATTGCAAAATACCTCGACCTATTGTACTAACAGATTTTAAAAACATCGAAAAAAGTGCGTTCACCTTATTAGGTTTAGTTTGAAAAATATTTAGCCAGGCATAAAATCATTATTGCCAAAATGTTGCCAGATGTATAACCTTTCCAACGAGTGATTGTTTGTCGAAATCAGTGCAAAAATACTATCGCACGAGCTCACCAAAGAAAACTGACCGACTTGAACCCACTCTGTTCTAATATCCAAAGATTTCGTTTTTATGCGGTTAATAATATTGCGGCTGAGGGGACAATAATATTTGCAAGTTTGAAATAATTTTTCTTCTTCTCCCGTTGTTCCATTTTACCATAAGTTTGTTTAAATCAAGTAAAATTTTTGAGTGAGAAGTCGCCATTTCTGCCAATACGTATATGTTTATGGTTAACTTTCTAAAACACGAAACCCAATGCAGCCAATGTATAAGGAACGTTAAATGTTGTGTTGTGAACATTAACCCTTTCATGTTCAACTTTTTTCTAGTGCATGTAAGATTTTAAAACTATTTTCCCTTAAAAACGGTGGGATTAAGAAACACGAAAAACTTTTTTTCATAAAGATATGTGTTGAGAATCTCAATTCAAGTTCCACAGACGCAATCATAGAACAAACAATTTCGAGATAACATTTGTAAATTTCCACGATGGTCGAACTGAAAGAGCTTTGACGCAAAGTAGGACAAAACTAAAAATTTGCTTAATTTGGCTGAAAATCACAAGTTATGTTAATTTTGGGATGCTGAGTTCATTGTTGATGTTGAAAGTCAGAAAAAATTAGAATCATTTTTCCATACAGTGTAATCCAACCTTTATTATTTCAATGATCCCATTTTTATGATTGATTTTGTTTACTGATCACGTATTATTGATATATACCTATCATAAAAGGAGGACGGGCATAGCGTAGTTGGTAAATCGATTGCCTTGTACGCAGCTCACCTGGGATCGATTCCCAACCCCGCACATAGGGTTAGAAATTTTTCAAAAGAGATTTCTATAACCCGAAGAGAAGCGAATGACCCTAACTTTAAAACCTCAAAAAAATTATATTATAAACATTGGAGAACTCTACTCTAAACCCATTGTATAACGCGTTTGTTTATTTCAGATTTTCAAATTATTTTACCCTGAACACCATGCTTCTCCATTTCAGTAAAAATAAATTTAAAATTTTTAAACGCCTTGATATTCAAAAATTATAAATTTTGGTTTCGGAAGAGACAACCATTAAGAGGTTATATACTTTTTTTAAGTTCAAAAAATCAAAATAAAAGTGCAACTACTTGAGAATATTTTCCAAAATTTTCACGGAGATCCGAGAATTAGATCGATGGTATGTAGAAAAAAAAACAAAATAACTGAACTTTATTATGTCTTTGGAAAAGATTTCACAGTTAGCGAGCCTCTTCTTTTCGTTAAAACAACTAATTGGTTCTAATTTTACCAAAATGTAAAAAATTCTTTTTTAATCATTCTAGATAGAGTCACGTAACCTTCAGTGAAATTGTAGAGCGACAAATTTTAGATAAGTTTGCTGAAGACATGAAGTTCTATCTGTTGCACTTTTCATTACAGAAGAAATTTAAAATCAAGACATAGGGCGTTTCTTAGTGTTTCTTAGAAAAACTGTTTTATTCACATACCTTTTGCGGCATTGCTTTAATACTGAAGTAGTCTTCAAACAACTTTAAGATTATTTTAATGCGAATGTTTAACTATTATCATTGACAAGTTACACAATTTGCGTTTCGAATTCGTCTCATCAGAATCCGTCACTAACTTAGTGAAATGTCTAATCCAGCGCTGGATTTACACTAGCTTCAAAAACAGAGACACTAATTGTGCTCTTGACCAGTGCTAAGCCAAACCAAAAGTTACGATTTCACTAGTTCTTATCAGCTGGAAAGTCAATTTCTTTTCTTGCAAGATATCACGCTTGACTAGGTCTCCGTTTTTGGAGCTAGCGTCAATCTGGTGCTAGCTTAGTGCTGTCACTAAGTTAGTGTCGGATTCTGATGAGACGAAGTCTAAGCCCTAAGGGCCCTAAACGAAGGTAATGATATTTACAAAGGTTGAATTTTTCATGTAAAAGTCCCCATAAATTTGAAACGATCTTGGACCGTTGAAAAGATCAATGTTAGTCTTGTTAAAACTTGTTAAAATTAGAACCAACAGATTCTGTTTAAACAAAAAGAGGGGCTTAGCAAAGTACAACAATTTTCCTAAACATATAAGGCAAAAGTTTGAATTCCCACTAAATTTTCATTCTGGACCACTGCACAGAAATCGTCCACATGATTCTTAGTGCTACAAAGGGTGGCTATGTGTTCCTATCGTTTGCAATTAGTATTGTTCACGACCAGCAACACAAAAAGGCGAAAAGATAGACAAACCTAGTTAGAAAGGAGGTAGAGCAGATCCGGTGAAGGTCACCCGAAAAGAATCTGAGTTGATATATGTTCTCCTCCCGCCAGCTGCGACTGATGCTGACTGCAAAGCAAGGCTCAAGCATGGGGTCTATAAATCAGCTAACTCCGTGTGTCAGCAGATCCGAGCAATTCAAACTCGAATCGGAAACGACCCCGTCAATTTCAACCCTATTAGCTGGTACATATATTCTGTACTCCTGAACTAAACGCAATGTTGTAATGGCAATGCCGATTATCGATTATAGAGGTTTTAACTTTATGGTCGCTCCTCTTTCGGGGTAGAACAATCTCTTTTTAGAAATAATCTTTAACTTTTTCCTTTTTTATTAACGACTAAGAGTGAGTCAATTTTCCTTTTTTTATGTTTTTAACGACATTCAATTAGCATGGGACTGGAAAGCGAAGTATATTTTTTCAATATTTAGCAGCCGCAGTACTCAAGGGAGAGCAAGGAGTTGAAGGAAGAAAGTTTAGAAAAGCGTGGAAAGGGTCATATGAGCAAGCTTAGAGTTTACCGGCGCCTTAACCCTTTGTCTGCTACTGCAGGAATCAGGATCTTTTGACATTAGAAATACGAATCACCTGAGTTTACGGCATGTCCGGACGAGCGTAAAGTAACTTGTTACTTCATGCTGTCGGAACCGACAATTTCTAATGCCGAAAGATCCTGACTCCTGCGGTAGCAGACAATGGGTTAAATCGCCGGTAAACTCTAAGCTTGCTCATATGACCCTTTCCACACTTTTCTAAAATTTCTTCCTTCAACTCCTTGCTCTCCCTTGAGTACTGTGGCTCTTAAATATTGAAAAAAATATACTTCACTTTCCAGTCCCATGCTAACTGAATGTCGTTAAAAAAAGAAAAAAAAAACAAAGACATAAAAAAATAATCTTTAACCCTATCTGCGGGGACAGGAATCGAACTTAGGTGAGGTGTGTAAAAAGCAATCGATAGACCAACTATAGACTAAATCTATGCCCATCTGTATTTTTTTATCTTGTTCGTTCCTGGTTCCAATCGGACGACTTTCAAAAGAGCATAAGATAGATAAAGTACAAATCAAGCTGTACTATATTTTAATCGAAAGCTTGATCCACTTAACACAAGCATTTTATGTAAAGGAGACCATGTACTAAAGTCGAGTACAAATCACCGTTCGTCTCCATTAGAATTTTAGTACATATTTCCAGTCGAAGTCTATGACGAGCTCTCCAAATAAAAACAAATCGCAAAGCTACCTTTAACGAGCTGATAAGCAGTTCGTTTGCTTTCTAACCCCCAACGTTTACAGAATTCACCAAACTCTGAATAAATGTTGCTGGGTGGGAGCACATGATTGAGTGATGTGATGAGTTGAATTTTTCAGTCTAGACTAGTGAGATATTTTTGGGTGCTTGTAGGAAATACAGGTTGATAACAATTGTAATGGGATAGACATTGTTTTTCAAATCTGTCTTGTTTTCGAAGGGTGATCCCATTTTTACATAATTTCTGTTGAGACATTTTCCTATTTGAATGCGTTGTTTATGAATACTAGTGAAAAGGTTAAACATGTCCATCACCCTATTCGGTGACGTTTTATTTGACGTCATGGGAAAATACGGATGGTAATATATTACAGTTTACTAATTCGACTATATTCATTTGAGTTTTAAAAAGAGAAAAAATCCAACCAATATTTACTTTTTAGTTTAATTGCCCGATATAGCGCGATCAGGTGAACGAATCGGAATCACGTTCTCTTGAACTCGAACCTATTTTAAGTCACGGTTTGTTCACCTGTATCAGCATTCAGCAGCACAACATGCCCTGCGTGCGGTAAACACATTATCCCACGGTGAATCACGCTTGCACTGCTCACTTACTCACTAACTAATTGCGGTGCAAACAGCTGACATTCACACAGAATAGACCTGTTGGCGATCGCTTCTGGGCTGGTGCCAGGAATACTGCGACAATCGAAACGTGCGCAGGTATTTTGAAAAGGGTGTAACATGAGAGCGGCATTCTTCGGTGTTTTTATTTTTTTCTCGCTTCACTAGCACAGATTACGCTCGCAGATGGTGAAAAGTCAAATGTCAATGCGGGTTGTCAAAAACTTCTTATCAATTGGGGAAAATAACATTCGAGTCAATTTGTTTGAGTCCCTGATACATCGTTGGGAACATGTTGGAACACAGACGTGTACCGGCTTATTAAGGAAGGTCAATTCCAATGCATGCCGGTACTTGTTTTCAAATCTGTTTCGTTTATAGTAGATTTCATTTAAATACCTACAGTTAGGGTGACCATACGACCTGGTTTCCCAGGACATGTCCTGTTTTTTCACTGACTGTCCTGGCGTCCTGGTAAGCCAAGGAAAACGCTTGATTTGTCCTGGTTTTTGTCCTGTAAGCCTAAAATATTTTTTTACTGAGTCTTCGCTTTATTTTCTCTTGTTCAGATCGCTGTTATGACCTATCGCAACCATAATTGCAATTCACCCTCAAGCAAAATACAACAAACAAAATTTTAAATACTGTACCATCCGATGTCTTTTTTAATCTCTCAACTTTCTTCTCTTACGTGGAAAATGAAAAGAAAAAGTATGAGGCGTTCGTACATAACATGTGAATGACCTGTACTACCGTGATAAGCATAACAGTCCCATATGTATAGAAAATCGATAGTAAATGGGACTCTTATGCGTATCACGGCAGTGTGATCCATTTTCAAGGAAATTTGGCAGCCGAACAAATCGAAATGGTTCTAGTTGTGTACCAATCTCTGGCCGATGAAACAATGATAAATAGAGTTTCTTCCCGGCTTAAATTGCCTTTCAATCCAGGATCCAAAGATTTCCTTTTGACGCCTCTGGGAATACAAATAGAACACGTTTTGGTGACTTTGCTTTTACTTGGGTTCTCTTTCCAGTGGCATTTTTTCGTCTTACTGGGAATCCGCGAACCCATGAAAAGGGAAATGACGAAACATCAATAACTATAGTGGGACAATTTCATTGAGAGCTTTCTCTAGCTGGTGATTATGGAACCACTTCAGGGTCAATGTTAGCACTACTTAATCCACGATTGACATGGCTTCACTGGACGCTGAACAGCGACTATCCTGTCGAGTCTAGCATCCTACATAACAGGGAGTATGAAGGTCGCGCTCAAACTGATATTATTTACACACCAATCCGCTATTTTTCATATAACAATTGATAAACTGGAGGAATTTCCAATCAATGGTAGTTTTTGCAGCTGTTTCGATCATAGTTCTCAGATCGAGAGATAATGATTGTCATTGAAGATTGCCAGCTACTTAACTTAAAATCAAGAATGATGTAGTTACTTTGGACCGTTGGTGTTTCTACTTTACTTCAATGACCCCTCGCCGGTGCTGCACAGATGATTTCAGAATATTTCGCATCATCCGCTAAATTGATGATGTATCCAACATCATATTACCTTTGCTGATGGTAATGTAAGAAGAACTGCGTGTGTGTAAATCGGAAAAAAGCTCAGTGATCGAATTCTCATGCAAGACTTTTTGGCTGAGCTATGCCTGTAAGACCCCAGAACTGTTTTAGTGCCGAATAGAACGTTTTAGCTGCCGAACACGTGGGGAGAAGGCACAATCGATTAAGAGGTGATGGAGGGTGGTAGTCCCTTTTGGACTGTCCTGGTTTTTCACTCGCTTGATATGGTCACCCTACCTACAGTTGTAACAAGATTATCTGAAAATTAACTAGACCCTTTTCGAAATAAAGCCAACCGCTCGAATGGTTGAGCGTAACCTAATTGTAACTGCAAACTGTTCAACATTTAGTGTACGTCCTCTAAATTATCTATGAGTACTCCACCATGACAACGCACGGTTCCTAGATCATGCAATACTTATCTCAAAATGTATAAATTGGCAAAGAAAACAACACAATATTTATGATAATGGCATCGGGCCAAACGAAAAAAAACTGTTATCGCTATACATATTCTTAAATCGTGTGGCCTACTTTACGCTTCACACGCGCTATCGTTCTGAGCACTCTACACCACCTATTTGTATTTCCTAAATTTTGCACTGAACCGAATTGAGAATGCCGAAGGAAAAGAAATTGGTTACAGTCTAAATTTCAGTACCTTTGGTTGTTGTTTTATATATTAAAACTTTGAAATATATATATTTTTGTAGTAAAAAGTTTTTATTTTCCTATCTGAAAATAGTTTTTTGACAGTGTGTCCAATGTTTACATTAACCCCTTCGATCCCAAAAAAAGCCTCTAGATGCGTTCTTTTTATTTTATTCCCAGCAACCTTCTCACCCACATTGTACCCCAAGACAGTGAGCTGTTATTTCCCCGCGCAGCGCACGATCAGTCAGGGTATTTAATTCGCCTCACTCTCGTTTGTTGTTCGCTATTTGTGCTATGTGCTGAGAGTGCTGATAAGATTGTGCTTGCCGGTCGCGAGCGATGTCAATGCCTATGCCTAGGTGCAAGTATATGCCGGATCAATGATTGTTTACTTGTTCATATACCTACCAATTCAATTGCAGCGTGCGATAGCTCTCGCGAGAGCAAATCGAGTTGGATTAAAATGAGCTGGTCGTGGTGCCATTTGAGAGTTGTAATGCACTTTAATAAACTGTAAACAGTAGGTACTGCATACATACGTATAGGTATATAGCTTAGTGCCAAACTGAAAAACAAATGACAGTATAAAAGTGAAAAATAATATGTGTTGTAGCCGGCACATGGTTTAATTGAGTATGTATTCAAATCCGATGAAGTATTTTTTTTTGTTATTGAATTAAAAATAGATCGACTCTGATGATTGTGACTGTTTCATTGTAGCTGGAAACTTAACTTATTGATATGTCACAGATACCAGATAATTCAGCGGATGGTTTTTTGATTCATTTATTTCACACGGCTTAGCGGAGCTGCGGGTCTTTTATATCATTACAATATACTAAAATAAAAATAACGTCTTGAATGTATGGGTCTCAAATGTAATCCCCCTGTATTGGTATAAACTTTTCAGCTAATTGTGTTGTCTGTTGCTTTGGAGGTACTGGATGAAGCTTTGGGAGTCAGAAATTTAGCAACAGTTTGTGGTTTAGCAACCGTCTGTGATTCAGGTATTGAAATTGATGACTGTGTATTGTATTGGATTTCCGTAGATAAGATTCCTTTAATGGTTCATGTGCATGTGCGTTACGCGTATTAATTTGTCCTGAAAATGTGCTAAGCGTACTGTGTGTAATGGTAGTTCCGTATGGTTTCTTTTTTATAGCCAAGCAAGAACACTGAGAGAATATGTTCGTAAATCGCCAAGAAATTGGTTTCGTACAGACAATGTTCATACTATAAAACGATGAAAACTATCATCAATATCTCATAGTCATATGAAAAGTGGTAGTGATGGTAGTAGGTGATGAAAATTGATGATTAACGCCATTTTGAAAACCAAGAAGGCGGTTTCCGGTAACCACAAAACAGAGAAAAAATTATTAATATGGATGTCATATGAATGGTAGTCGCCTGTGAATATCATAGTTTGGCATTATTTCACGAGAATAAATCACAAGGTACTAGCAGCTGACTCCTGATCATTTACCTAAGCATTTATTCAGTGCGAGTTATACTTACAATTAACACACATTTTGTATAACTGCTGGATGAAGGGACCGTTATCAATATACATATGTAAGTACTGATTTGAACGTAATCAGAGCGGCTACATCAAAATAATCGCGGAGAAATGTTCGCGTTCACGGATGATAAACGGAAGTCGACATATGTACATTTAAAATGACAGTAAACATCGATTTTTGTCATTTGTTTTCTTCTTACATTCAAAAAGACTCCATTGTTTTATAGCTTTCGAAGATATATACGAAAGTTGTCATCTTAAATTTCAAAAAGGTTTGAATCATAAGTAAGGAGCTCTCAAACCATACACATATAGGTAGGTTTAATAATTTGTAGTAACCAAAAGCCGCCATCTTGGATTACAAAATGTCTTCAATCATCAGTTTCCGTCATCTACTGACCAGCCTTTAACGAGGGATACCTATATTGATTATGGTTTCCACTTTGGCGATTACCAGAAACCGCTTCCTTAGTTTTCAAAATGGCCTAAATCATCAGGTTCCAGAATATGAAGACTACTCCAATTTAAATGATACCTATATTGCTAGTTGTTTTCACTGTTTTGTGGTAACTCAAAACAGTGCTTTTGTTAAAGTAGCTATTTTAATTGTTTCTTGGTAACCGAAGGCCGCAAACTTGGATTTCAAAATGGCCTCACCCTCTTTTTAAATGGTATTCATTACGCCCTTATCTTTGGTTTTAAAATGACTTCAACCATCAATTACCGTTACCTATCATCTTGGACTTTATACGTGTTCGACAAGACAAAACCAAGACGGATACAGATGGGCACATTTTTTTATTGTGATTTTCGATTGATTGACACCGGTGTAGCAGAAGTCCAGAAAACTGGGTTTGTTCCATTGGCACTTCTGCTAGAAAATGCAAAACCAGTGCACTACACTACACCGGTGCAGATCAATCGAAAATCCTATATGTATGAGTGATGTTGTTATTTTTCTTCGTTGAACCCGATAAAATAGAAGAATGTGAAGAAGAAAGGCATAAAAAATGACGTGGTGGGCTTTTTTGATGGTATAAGTTTATTTTTGTTAGGTCATTATTATTTTTATCGGTAGTTTCGAGATAAAAAGTGTCCCTAAGTGTTCGAATCGGAAGATCCGAGGTAAAGTTCGGCCTTTCCTCTTGTTTCATCGTGCGCCAAAGAATCAGGATGCTCGTCTGGATGAGTATGTCTCCTGTTTTCTGTTCTTCAAAAAACTAATGAACCTCTTCAGTACTAGATTTACATCATTGAAGTAAAGAAGAAACATTAACGATCTCAAGCTCAAACTGAGAACAAGCTCTGGTAATTATAGGTTTATCGATATCGCTAGCGCTCAGCGTTTGACCTACGATCGAAACTTTAGTAACAGCGAGTTCAATTTGATCGCATATCTTCGAAAAAAGTCGTCACATATTTTGGGGTGTGGCAACTGTGCTGCCAGTTGAAAGTCATTATTGTTTTTTAATTATAATGGTTTTATCCACAAGGGTCGTTCGCCTTCTTCGGAATGAATATAAATTTCAAATTAATAAAATTCAAAAGCTAAAACGAAATTTATTGCGGTCGTCTATCCTGGGCACACTGCTTGCTGTTGCGTGTGTTCTTTCTAGCGGGGTATCGTTATTTCTATCGTTTACTCTATCATCTGCTGCTTGTTGGTTGTTCAGTCTGCCCCCTCTTTCGCTCTCATGTATGTTCATGTTGTTGTCGCTAGGGCAGTTTTGGTTTTCATCGTTGGATTTTCATGTTTCTTGTGTTTCTGAGTGACCTTGGTTTAGCCGTCTTCTTTTTGACTTTCCCATATAGAAAGGCTATGCAATCGCTCCAAACACCGATTTTTATCTGAGTCTCATATACCATTTGAATCAGTCCGAAGAGATCGAAAAATGTATGCGCCTATGTATGTGTGCATGTGTGTATGTGGTAAAAAATGTCACTTCTGTTTCTCCAAAATGGCTGGGCCGATTTGCACAAACTTAGTCGCAAATGAAAGGTACAACTTTCCCATCAGCTGCTATTGAATATTTTTTATTGATCGGAGTTTTGGTTCCGGAGTTACGTGTTGAAGAATGTGAGCACAACGTAACTTCCCGTATAAACTGGTTCCAGTATGATATCCAAATGAATACATATTAAAATGTACGCAATATCATCTGGATTTGTTTATATTTTAGCATACATAAATATGCTGTAGCATACACAATAGAATTACAAGACAAAATATTACCCCCAACGAACCACCCCTAAATCGATTATTAGTCCCACAAGGAGTGTCTGTTACAAAATTGAGCTAAATCGGATAAGTTTAGCTACCCGTCCAATATACTTGCAGTTTCTATGGGATTTTTCAACAATTTACATGGAGAAAACCTACTAACCCCCATTTTTACCGCTAGGTGGTACTGTATGCATCATTTTATCACTACAAGTGAAAATAAGATAGATAATTTTATTGCTTACAACTTTGTGAAAGACTGCGAATAAATTCAGCTTTACTAGGAGATGTTATTAAAATTTTAATGCATTGAAAACTTTGTTAGTTTTGCATGGGGCCAAGCCGCGTAGGTGTTGAATCAGTAGTCGATTCCCACGACCATGGTTATTTTGCAAATTTCACTACCGTAAACCGGGGTTACTTTGATCATCGGGGTGACTTTGATCACTCGAAACTTTTTTCGTAGATCGCTTATTAAACCAGATTAGTCTACCGAATCATTTTAATTTGAAATGATTTTTATTCTAAACTTTTGAAATATTGATTTGTTATACTTTTTGAGTATATTGTTCGGTTTTTGGGTAAAAAAACTACGAAAAACCGAAATTTGACTTTACCTGATTTTTATGAAGCTTCGTAAAGTATCTATTTTTTATAAAACAAATAAATCTCAGGTTTGAGCACGAGTTATAAATTATAAGCTAGTTTTTGTTTTCCTTTAGATTGGGATATGATAAATTTAGTTTTAAGAGTTTGTTTATTTTTAATACATTTTTTGTGAAACTAGTTGGCAATTATTTCAAATTACTTTAAGCTAAAATTCGCAACATTTTTTTATTGTTCAATATTACAACTTGTTAAAATGAATGAAACTTTTTGTACATTGATGAAACACTGAAACAAAACAATTTTAGCAGTTTTAAAGGTTTTCAGAATCTTTTATTCTAGTTGGACACAAATTATACGAATTTTGGTTACTCAAATTTTACAGTACATTGAAATACTTTGTATAATACCAATTAACATCTATTTAACAAAGAGTATCTTTCCACAATTAGTTTAAACAAACATTTGAATGAAAAACATTGACATCAATAACTTAATGTGGGTGAACATGCAGGTTATCAAAGTCACCCCGGAACACGAAAACGGACTTCAACTTGAAATCATTTTTGAAAAAAATAGCTGTAAGCGGACAATTTTAGGTAAAACCATCCAATCTTGTTCTCCTTACATCAGTACACGGTTTAAAAATATTAAACTTGAAAAAGATGTGTTGTGTCTAAAAATATGTAATGATTACTTCGAAAAGTGATCAATGTCACCCCGGTTTACGGTACCTATAATCAGTCTGCTTCCTCATCTTGTACAGATCAGACGCCAAAAAGCGCATACGAAAACAGCACATACTATCCGCGTCACACCACTCTAACATGTACGTGTCACATATAGACACAGCAAAGTTTCGTTGCACCTTACTGTGAGTGAAATGATTGAACGACAAAATAAATTTCGCCCATCACGCGAGATCACAATCGCGATTGTCTTTTCGCAGACCCGTCTTAGACCTTCAGTGCACGAGGTGGAAGAGTTGATCAAGATGAAAATGGAACTTGATCTTACAGAAGTTTCACACATCCAGCTACACCACACGAGATAAGTAGTACTAAGAACGTTCAACTCCTTAGCCGAGACAGAAGCTTCGTAGCCAAGAACAACATGAAATATAACGTTGAATATGAGAACATCGAAACCAAAATCCCTGTGTAGAAGAATCTCGATCCAACGGAAATACGCCTCCACGATCTGACATCGCGCACTAGTACGAATTAAATTAAAAGATTCATGTCGAAGTGTGGAGAAGTGGAGTCCGTCAGAAGTGACACTTGGAGAAACTTTTTCGCTGGCATTCTCAACGGTGTTCGGGTGGTGTGAATGCGACTGAACCGACCTATAGGTACCGTCTTACTTGACTTTCGAAGGTAGATCATCTCAAGGTGTACA
Organism: Topomyia yanbarensis; assembly: GCF_030247195.1. Classification (NCBI taxonomy): domain Eukaryota; kingdom Metazoa; phylum Arthropoda; class Insecta; order Diptera; family Culicidae; genus Topomyia; species Topomyia yanbarensis. Next base: position 387,365,366 of record NC_080672.1, read on the forward strand.
AAGAACCCTATGCACGCACCAAACCAACTAAAGAAAATTCATCTACTACAACAAACACCACCAAACAGACTTCGACATGTGCTGATACACTACACACAGCCGCCGAAAAATAAATGACGAACAAACAATATTCCATGGTATCCCCAAGCCAATAGTTAACAAAGAATTAAACAAGAAAGTAGACGGCTATACCAAAGTCACACAAAAACACAAAAAGCACCAAACATCTAACAGCGACAATCAGAGTTTTTTAGATAGGGAATCTGATAGAACATGGGACTAACTTGTGATTATGGGCGGTTCAGCTGAATAATATGTTTGGAAACATTTTAATGCATAATATGAGTCATTTGTTGGATAGAAAATTTCAGTTCCTAATTTCACCGCATAGATGGTGCTAACACTAATTTTTAACTAAAATTTTCTAGCCAAAAGATAACTCGTATCATGTACTGAAATTCCTCTGAACATATTATTTATTTTACATATGTTTTTCCACCTTTTCATTCCATATAAACATAGTTGAATTAAATGGTAGAAAAACACATGTAAAGTACGTTTTGTTCCGCTAAGACCTCCGTTCGCGTATATACTGATACTATTTAGATAAAATGGCTCAGACATCGCTCTTTATTAAAATTTTAATAACTTCTCCGAGTAAAACTGCATTTATTAGCAGTCTTTGACAAATATGTAGGCAATAAAATTATCTTTCATATTTTCAGTTGTAGTGATAGAATAATGCATGCAGTACCACCTAGCCATCAAAACTCATACAAACTTAATGCCCGATTTGGCTCAAATTTGTATCACTGTTCCTGGTGGGACTGAAAATCGATCCAAGGGTAGGCCGATTGGGTTTTCAAAAATTACATAGGGTTACTGCTCCCTAATTCATCTTAGCTCCTCTATTTATCCCACCCATTTGAACACATTAGTTAGAGCAGTATTTGCTATTTCTATTCAACGCATTAGCTCAAATGGCAGGATGAATAAGGGTACGTTTTTACGCTTCGCTCAAACGCGAGCATTACCTTACATTACATTACATTACAGCATACATTTTTCACGCACAATTTTTAACTGAAATGCTTCTTAGGAACGAAGCAAAGATGATAATACCTATTTATGCGCAATTCAGTCACTCTAAGGCTGTGAGTCAGCGATCAGTGGCGATTTATTTTAACCTTTAGTTAAAATTTAACAGTTCGAAAGTTATTTTCTCTTGAATGGAAAAATTTAACCGAGAGAGCGAACCATTTCAAAAGTTGACATATGGATAGTTCCATATTAAATTTGCAAAAGGGCGAATAAGATTTGTAAACAAACTTTGATGGTTTTTCTTAATTTACTATAATTTCAAAGCAGAAAACAATTGAAATTACTTCTATGAAGGGTAAAAATTTACAATAACGCATATTTTTCATGAAATTCCACTCTGCAGTGGACTAATGAGCGAAACAAGTTTGTTTACAAAAAACTCTTTCCCCCCTAAGACAAGACGAGACAGCTGGCTTCTTATTTTTGGTTTTCTTGTTTTTTTATGCCCTGCTGAATAACTGATGACAGCTGACTGTATGCGGCTAGCGATGTTGGCAGTGCAGCCAATTTCTTTTTCATATTTAGATATGTTGCTATAATACCAGGCCCCTGCTAGGCAGCCGTTTTGTCCTAGCCAACATCTACCTTTGTTAAAATCAAAACAACTCAATGCTATTGCACGGGTGACATGGGCCTACAAGTGGCTAGGTCTAGAGCACTCTAGTTAGAGTGCGGCCAGGAGGCCATGACGTATCCAAACGATCATGAAATTTTACGTATTCACAATAGAAATATGTCAGATTTCTGCTCGTTTGGATAGTCAAACGCGTCTTGGCCACACTCTAACTAGAGTGCTCTAGCTAGGCCTACATATGTTGGCTACTGTCAAAGGCTGTATATCTCCATAGCGGATGACAGGAGTGACACCCCCTGTATAATACACACCCTAATAAAAAATATTATACACGAACTTTAACCCATATAGTGCAACGATTCCACATATTGTTTGGATGATACCCTGAATAGGTCGTTAGGCTCTTGAATCATAAGATGTTTATTAGGGCAATGTCCGTTTCATTAGCAAACATTTCGCCATATCAAACACTACATAAATATTTCTAGCAAATTTGGCCCGCATATCATATCAGACCGCACGAACAACATTCAACATTAATAAATCTATTCGATTCACCCTTCCGCCATCTTGCCATGTGAACGACTCGTTACAGAACAGTCTGCATACTACGCACTTTTTATTTAAGGAGTTCAAATGCAGTTCGTAAGTCTTTTAGTTTTTCCTCAAAAAAATTTCAAATGGTGCTGGGTTTTTCGCCGATTCCAGGTGAAGGTGCCCGATTTACATGTCGTTTTCGATTGAGAACCTAGACACTAACCCAGGTTAGTTGCTTCAAACAAACGTTTTTAATGGAATTGAGTTGGGTTCTTGCAAAACAGCGGTGGTATGAGCGAAATCGAAATATATTTCAGGTTGGAACCCAACTCGGTTTTCAGTTCAGTGACGCACAACCTAGGTTCGAAACTGGTTTCAAACAAACGGTTTGACAGCAGTTAGGTCCGAAACTGAGTTAGTTTCTGCCTCAAGTAAGAACGACAATAAAAACGCAGAATCACTGGATAATGACTCGACATCTGTATATTTATTTTTATACATAGGTCAGTGACATTCTAATCATACCTGACAATAGTAAATTTGAATATTGCATACATATTGCAATACGCTAACAGGCTAACGTCACAAATTCACATATAAATACAAATATTCTTCAAAAAGAATTCGAAAAGATTTTGATTCATATGAATATAAATATGAATGGTAAACAAATGACTAATATGTCGTGTCTTTATCAAAATATTCAGCGTTATTTAATATATTAAATATTTACGATACAGAATTGACGAATTCAAATTATATTATTAGATAACTTGCATTGATCATGATGCCAACACTGCGAAATGGGCCCTGTGGTAACGAAAACAGTATCCCATTAGTCAAATTCGAAGACGTCATTTGGGCTCCACGCTGGCTCCCGAAATCGCTTACTAGTTGTCTTGTCTTATCTTAGTTTCGCCCTTTTGACGAATTAATATTGAGTTATTTAGAATTGACAGCTGCGATGACCACAAGTTGGTAGAGGTGTGAATATTTGTCGATATTTTAGAATTATTTTTTTTTTCTTATTACATTAAGTATGACAATCATAGCCTCGAAAAGTAAACATCCGCATCATGAAATAACCGAAACAAATCTTTAAACAACGCGTTATCGTTTCCATCTTTATCCTTTAATTTTGTATTGAAAAATATTGACAACCTCAATTAGGTACAGAAAATGTTTCCACCTTTTTATTCTGCATCATGGGCAAAATTTTATCCATTGAGCTGTCAGATTTAACTATCGATCAGTTAATTTTAACCATGTTCCAGAGTAGGGTTATTTTGCAAATAACTTTCGAAGTGTCAGATTTTGTTGAAAATTTCACCAAATGGTTCACAGCCTAAGTCGAGTTATCAACGTAATAGTGTGACATTCTGACTAATGAGATGAATAAGGGCTCGTCTACCCTAGATGTAACAAAACTACAAGGTTTAGTTCGAAACGGAGATGGTCGAGTTTTGTGTCGTGTCGTGTTTTCCATGGAATTTTACGCATGTCGCCTTATCAAGACTGCGATACCTAGCTATGTGTCATCTTGGATATAGCCAACACCGCATCTTTCCCTTTGGCGGCAAACTTTCACTCAATCATCTGAACTATTGCTATCTTCTGCTCCAATGACCCTAACGCAACAAGATTGCACCCTAAAGACAACAAATTTGATTATCTATAATACACACCGTCCCCTGACACGTAGCGGTAGTAATAAGTTACAAGGTTACTGAACAATATCCCTGTTTAACCAGTTCCGGTCCATGTTGTGTTCAATCATGTTTTGTAACAGACATAAGTTAATACAGGTTTTGGTTGCACAAATTAATTAAGTGAGAAACGTTGGCTTTCAATAGAACATCAACATGAAATAACGATACTTATTATCTTTACTCCGGTTGGTTTCCACTTGTGAAGTACATCCTGCTGGTATAGTTCAATTACTTTACGCTAGCTCTACTAGCCATGTTTGGGCATGCAAGGGTTAGCGCCAGTACGTTAACCTCTAACCCATAATCCAATTTGGGTCGGAACCAGGAAGCCAAATCAACGACAAAATTGTTGACAAAGTCCTGGCCCGTGACTGACGAGAACAAAGCAGCCAGAACGGGACACGCAATTCCACCACCAGTACCAGAACGTTACCGAATTGCGTGTCACTGCTAGAGCATCATCTTTCGTCAGAATATGTTTCTGCTGGGGGTGGAGGTTGGCAAGGGGGGGGGGGGAGGCTTCGAAACAAGCGTATTTTAGATTGCTCTTTGTTTCGACAAACTGCGGATTCAGCCGAAACTGTTTGTATGTAGCGAATTGCGTTCTCCAGCATAAAGGCGTTTTTATGTTGTGCTATGATGTCCCCCTTTTTTTCGTTTCCCCTACTCACTACACTCACTACTCAACGAAATATGTGCGGGGAACCGAAACAAATAGCATTAAAATGCTAGCGGCTCACGAGTTGATGCGAAAAGGGAGAAAAAAAAATATGTGCGTAGCGTTTTGAAGGATGAAGCTAGTGTAGGGTAATTTGCCAATTTAGCCACATGTATTAAACAAGGTGTCACACTATTTGTTTTACTCGGCCTACAATCGGTGAAGGTCACATAAAACGGTAACATATTTTTATCGTTTCTTTAGAAATGGTACAGAAAAAACTGTTGTATGAAATGTGAAATGATTTCGCTATACGTGTGTTGAATACGATGAAGTGCTGAATAGTTAAAGTCGAAGTTGTTAGAGCTAACAGTTACAAATAGAGAGCGTGACAATAGGAACATGACAAAAATAGGCACACTCCGCTGCAAATACAGTTCTGCGCGGATAAAATCAGGTGTTTGCCTGTTTGATAAATCGAAACATTTTTTCATACAGTTTGTGCAAAATTTGTGTATTTAAACTTATTTATTTTAACCATGACTAAATTTGTTTGTTTTTATGCGGGCTCGCACCAAAAAATTGATTTTAATCTGTCATTCAAAATGTCTCAAATAAGAGCCAGTTTTATAAAGGTGTCCACCTCTTTGTTCGAGAGGCCATATTGATATGCTCCGATTTTGATGAAATTTTCCGCGTTTGTTTGTGTGTATGGGAAGGATTTTATGCCAAAAATCAGTTTAGTTTACGGGAAGTGTATTAAAACGGGCATCGAAAATTGGTTCGAGAAAAAAAAAACCTCTAATTTTGGTTTAACTTGATAAAATCTAGTTCTGTTTAGTTTTCAGAAAGGCGTTTGAAAGGGGTTGAAAATAGCATATACTTCTACGATTTGCACTCGAAAACATTGAAAAGTACTCATATTTTATCTTGAAAGAATTATAATTTAAAAAACGGGATGGCTCTTTGCCACAACCCAATTGAGGATATGTTTGTATGGATGAATTTTAGAGTAAACTTAGGACTATAAGCTTGTGAAGTGCTGATGTTTCACCTACTTAACGAAAGGACGACGACTCATCAGACTCTTTCATCGATGTCGCGGAGTTGGAGGTTTAAAAGGGTTTAAGGTCTACGATTCGCTCCAAACAAGCGATGTCAATTGTAAAGCATAGTTCATTATATAATTGATTAATTAGTCTTCGAGCACAAGATCAACTGAGAAGGAAAAGATCTTGTTTAATTGTTGAGAACTTTTCAAACTCTGGGTATCCGGCTACCAACAGAATCCTATGTTTTCGAAGCAAAGACAATTTGAACTCCAAACAGCAGGCCGTGGGAATATTGCCAAGAAATGGTAATCTTATCTACGTAACTGACCAGATTGTACTTCATTGCAATAGTCAATGGACAAACATAGATTCACGCTAGAAGTCTGGTAGAAAAGTCATCTATGAATGCATTAGTGATGGGCATTTTGAAAAATAAAATCTACTTTGCTACATCAATTTTTTTAATGCGAAAACATCAAACCGGGAAAAATCGATGCAAAAATCGATTTTTCGAGTTAAAAAGATCGATTGTGTAAAAAATCGCATTTTTTCAATGGGAATTTTGAAAGAAAAATCGATTTCACCAAATCGATTTGATTGAATCAATCAAATCGATGTTGTCAAACATCGAACCGAAAAGATCGGATACAAAAAATCAATTTTTCAAGCTGAAAAATTCGATTTTGAAAAAATCGCATCGACATCGCCCATTCCTAGACTGCATACCGCATTCCAATCGTTATAACTTTCGATTCCGTCAATGAAATATTCTCAAACTTGCAGGGGATATACTTGAATACTCTACCTTTCGAGTACAAAATATGTGTACAATTATTTTATTATTACTATGCTTTAATTTTTTTTGTTTACAAAGATATGTATGATTGCGAATAGTGCAATTGACACATGTTTTATATCCAACCTCACAACTCGCGATATTTGTGCTGTCACGGTTAATATGACTGTTAACAACACAAACAAGAAAGACGTCTATTCTTCAGCTTATTTGCCGCATAATGAACCATCACCTTCTGATGATTTCAAAAGGGTTGTATCATACTGTTGCAGAAATGGGTTTCCCCTCATATTCGGCGGCAATGCAAATGCCTACCACATAATTCAAGGGAACCCAGATATCAATTTGAGCTCAAATGTCTACATTCTTAATGCAGGAAACCGCCCAACATTTACTCGAGCTGGCAGAAGTGGGCTAGAATGTAACTCTCTTCTCCGACGGTATTACGCATGAGTTGGTAAACTGCCTCGTACCAAACGAGCTAGAACCGTCGTTATCTGATCATAAGTACATCGTTTTTGATCATTCAAACGTCTCACTAGTTATCGTCACATATCGTAATCCCAAATCTACGAACTGGGATCTCTACGAAGAGGGCTTGGCGGTTAGGTTTCATGGGTATCTTCCGACGATTGAATCTCCAAGTGACTTGGATGAGGTCGTGGATAAAACAAGCTTACTCATAGTAGCAGCATACCAAGAGGCTTGTCCGCTTAGGGTTATGCGTGCTTTTAGAGGAATACTTCGGTGGAATACCGAACTTGTTCGACTCAAAAAGTTACGTAGAAGAATCGCAGATGCAGGGACGGGTCGGAGGCATTTAATTTGGCTCGCAAAGCCAGAATGCCCTTCGATACTCTGAGCGAAGTGGTTGGAAAAGCCTTTGCACAAATGTCTCAAGTCTCAACGAAACTAGTAGATCAAATAGGTTACTTTCGAAATCGAAAGACTTTCATGTCAGTTCAATTAGAACTGCTAATGGTGAATACTCGTCTGACAAAGATGTAATACTCAATTGTCTTTTTGACACACACTTTCCAGGATCTACGGAGCCAGCACAAATGAATGCCCCTGAGCTGTTTTCAGGTAGTTCTGATTTTGTTCCGTATAAGTCTCCGGGAAAGGATGTAATCATTCCAATTCTACTATCTACTACAAAAAGGATATGAACACTTCAAGCATATTTTGAAAAAGGTTCTCACTTGTAGTCTTGCAACAGTATACATTCCATTAGCGTGTCGGGATATAACTGTGAAATTCATTCACAAAGTTGGCCGCGTTACTTATGAGGAGGAGGCAAAGAGCTTTAATCCGATCAATTTGACCAGTTTCCTTCTCAAATTAGTGGAACGTTTAAGCGACCACTACATTCGGGATGTTAGCTTGAGCGAGCACCCGCTCCATTCAATGCAACATGCATATCAACGGGGGAAGTCTACTACCAGCCTGTTATACAATGCTATCTATAACATTGATTCGCCCAGGGAATCACGTTTAAAAGTTTTCTTGATATTGGTGGTGCTTTTGACAACGTATCTTTCGAATCCATTTGGGAAACAAGACGAGATCATGGAGTACTTTCACACATTACGAACTGGATACATGCAATGCTTAGCAACCGACATCTGTGCTCATCGCTTGGACAAGTAGGGATAAGGAAACACTGCGGATGTCCTCAAGGTGGTGTGCTGTCACCATTTCCATGGAGCCTTGTCGCCAATGGCTTGTTGAGGAAACTTAATGAGCTTGGGTTTCCGACATATGGTTTCGCCGATGATTATCATATAATGATCACCGGTATTTCATTAACACAATTGTTGCAACAAGCCTAATGTGTTGTTGAGCTTTGGTGTCTTAAGTTTTTTATTTAGTCTGTTCATTTGAAAAGGCATGGTACGGTTATACCTTGAAGGTGCCAATTTTTGCATTTAACATTTCTTAAAACTAGGGGATTATAATATGGAATTAAAAGTCACGTGTATTCGAATACTTACGCTATATTAATTATTATTTTATAATTTCATATGTTAAATTAAATGAACTGCTTTCAAATTCATCTGAATGGGAGAGGTTGCACCAGGGTACCTCACGGCTGGAAGACTGAATTATGGAGTGGATTGCCAACCTGAATCACTTAGAGGATTCCTCCCGTTTCCTCCGGAAGGTCCGAAATGAGTGAGACGCGCCTTTCTAACAAACCAACCATCAGCACGTTTAAGCTGGTATTGCGAAATTCTTTATTATGTGGCCGGATGTTATTGCTGGAAGGAGATTCTCAGCTGCCCCACGGGATGCGCATAAATGTCTCTGTTTACGGGTCTGCCCAACCCTATTTTGGCCCTTCGTTAACAGCGCTAATATGAAGGTTACCCGGTAAACAAATTCTGTCTACTGTAAGTCTATTCGCATCCACTGGTAATGCCTTGAACTGATGGTGGCTTCCTACTACATACACATACATACATACAACAACGCAAGCCAGTCGTTCGTCCTTTTGCCTTTGCGGAAGCCAAATTGTGTATTTGACAGTAAGCCATTTGCTTCGACCCAATTTCCGAGATGGAAAAGGATCATTTTCTCGAGTAGCTTCCAGATACAGCAATTGCAATCGGACGATACGAGTTGTGGTCGGAGGCCGGTTTTCCTGGTTTTCGTATGACGATTACACACACTTGTCTCAAATGGTGTGGTACAACCTCAAGAAACTCATTAAATAAATTCAACAAGCGTCTCTTCGCAGACTCTGGCAGATTCTTCATCGAGTTGAATTTGATACTGTCTGGCACTGGGGCTTTATTGTTACATGATAACAGAGCAAGTGAGAACTCCAACCATCGAAAAAGATGTTTCATTCGCGTTATCGGACGGAGACCTGGCACAATAGGTTTTCTTTGCTGGGGCGGAATCCGCACAAACCTTCTTGGCGAAATCGAATATTCACCGGCTTCAATATTCCACGCTCTCGTTAGTGCTGTTTCGGTTTCGCGCTCTTCGAGCCGTGTCTCAAAGACCGCTCATCGCTATTTCTCTCGTTAGTCCGTCAACGTACCAGCGCCAGTAACTACGTTTTTTGGCTTTCATCAAACTCCTCCTTCGCGTTTCTAACGTCGCGTACTGTCAATAGCTAGTGGGTAATCTGTCTTCTGTCGTCTTATACACAGCGGCCTACATCGCGTACACGTCTATGAACACTTTGTCCTACCACCCAATGCTAAAACTTGTACTCTTCCTTCGGAGGAAGTTATTGAGTAGATTCGATGTTATCGGATATCCCGGCAGCATAGCTCTTCCAGTTAATGTTTCGTGTGAGGTCATGCGGGATATTGATTAATCCCGATGGCCATGAGCCGTTGGTGATTGAGACTACGATGGGCAGATTCCTATATCTTCTGGGTACCCAATTAGGTTTCTCTCTCAGCCTCGCCCTTGTTAGAAGGCAAGAGAATATAGAGGTTTGTTGAAGATGGTTAGCATTTCTGCGAAAGAGCGTTTGGAACGTTTTAATTTATCCCCGCGCAGTTACGCGGGACTGTAAGGACACTTTTCAGTATTCTTGCTGCCCGAAGCGGGTCTTATTTCTGTAATAGGTGGCCGTGAGCCGCAATTGTTTCCACTTTTTGCAATTCACCACGGTAAAAAAACACAGACAGTTAGACGAACTTTGTATAAGTGGACGTAGTCCGGTAGAGAGGTTCCAGCGAAGGTCTCCCGATAAGAGTTTGCTTGGGGGTACGAATTTGAACCATCCCCTGCAACAACTACTACGTGCAATCGCTTGCAATCAAGTATTTTCAGCGGCTGTAAACGGTCTCCAAAACTGCCAACCCCGTACTGCGGCATGTCAAACTCTCATCGTTGACGACGCATGACTTCTTTACATTTACCACTGGAATGTATACCTTATAACCTCGCGTAAAGTGTTCACAGCAAGCAATATCGTTTACCTGCCTTGAGTTGGCTAGCAAAACTCTTACCTTGTCCGAGCGGAGCTTTGAAATTTCGGTCATAGCCGAAAGCCGTTCTTTCAGGATTTTAGCAATCTGAAGAAGATTCAGCGATATAGTCGAAGACCGCAAACGGACCAGTTGAAAGTTCTCGGTAGAGTTTGGAACGGAAGCCTTGGGAGTAGAACCCGATTCAACTTTCATTTGACCATCAGGAGAGGGAACCATCGACAACGTCAACGCACGGGGTCAGCGCTTGCACAGACGTTATCGAGCCAGAAATGTATTAAGAAATATTAAAAGCACTTATTTTTAAACTGATGTCCAACGACGAACCGATCCAGCTTATACAGCTGAATATTGTTTAATTCTCACGCGCGAACAAAAGAGAGAAAAAGACTCAAAGCAGCACTGAGACAAGCGTCTAATCGCAAACTGCAAAGAAATAAAAACACACCCGAACGGTCTGAGAGTTACGGTACGAATGGGGCACATTGATATTGATTGGTGAAATAATATCTGGAGCATCAATTTGGCCAGTCAATATCTTCTCAACAGATACCGCTCTGAATGTATTCCGACTTTTTATCAGTTTTCATATCGAGCAGAAGACAGCGATCGATGTAAGGCGATAGCTCTGCTGGACGGAGGACGAAGAAATAAGACGGAGGAATCTTGCTTGTACTGCCTTAGTTCTGTTAGTCCAATTGCTCAAATAGGGACACTAAATGGATGCTGAGGTTTCCAGGACTATAGAAAAATACAGTGCCCGTAAACAGTATTGATCAGATAACTACTTGGCAATTCTTATAATGAAGCTGAGCTTTCTAATTGTCTGTGCTGTAACGTGAGTGGAATGGTTTCTGAATGCTAGTTGCGAGTCCAGGAGTACATCAAGATCTCTGATAACTGACATTCTTCATAGCAATTTCCCAGCGATGTTGCAGTCCAGAGTATCGGACTTTTTAGGGGTAAATGATATTGCAGATAATTTGAATATGACGAGAGGAACACGTTGCTGTTATACCAATCACGAAAAGCTTCTAGATGTTGCTTAAGCTCGATACAGTCTGTTGACCACACAATGAGAAATAGTTTGAGATCATCAGCTATATACGATTGCACCCTGGGGGTATAACATACTAATCTAAAGGCTTGACATAGGTAACCTGTGATCCCTATATTGATTTACTTTTTGACCATCTTTGGATTGAATCAGTCTTGGAATTTGCTTTTCGACTTCGTCTCATCAGTATCCGACACTATCTTAGAGCCAGGACTAAGCTAGCGCCAAATTGACGCTAGCTCCAAAAACGGACACACTATTTGAGTTCATGAAAAAACCACTAGTCAAGCTTGGCTATGTTTGTCTCGTAATGAATACATAATTATATACATATACAGTCGTGATTCGCTGGACCGCTTTTTAGTTGGTCCTCCGCTAGTTAGACCATTGTCCAACTAAAAAGCATCTGAACGCCAAAATCTCATGTTAAATTTCCTTTGACAATGAATCTGGCAATAATAAGACACTTGTCAGTCGGTCCAACTAGCGAATCAAGTTCGTTAACTGAACAGTGTGTGACCCAACAAGTGAATCACGGTTGTAAATAATAATTTAGTCCACACCTGATGGGATTTATATTCGTGCCGTCTTAAACGTATTTTCATTAAGATTAATTCTAGAGAAAATTTTCAATAGGACGTAAGTAACATTGAGAGCCTCTCTTTGTTTACTTTCTCTTTCGTTTATTACGACGTCATTACAACACTTTGTACTAATTTTCCAGTACATATCGAAAGCCGACGGTTTTTACTACAATATTATGCAAAGAGTAGAGTAGTAAATGTTGAAATGGCCGTGTAATGAACAGAAGAGAAAGACCTCAAAGGGAATCTCTCATTGTTACTTACGCCCTATTGAAAATTTTCTCTAGAAATCATTTTTTAAATATTTTTTTAAAATACTCACCCAGAATACGTTGCCTAATAAAGGGTTAAAATTGATCAAACTTACTAACAAAAATAATCCCCATCAAATTAAACCAATTCCCACAAATCTACAATACTGATCCACCGCCAAACGGTAAAGTACGTATCATCATCACCAGTCGATCAATCGAGCAGAGCTAGTCGTACTACCACCGTACCACGTTACCGCACACAGCAACAAGTGTCCCGCCTATATCTGTCTGTGTGATGTTCATTTTTAGTAAACCATACTGCACTACTGGCGAATGCACTTGGTTCGGTCAGGGCGTGTTGCTTATGGGGTTTTCGATTGATTGACACCGGTGTAGTGGAATGCACTGAAACTGCACCGTTTTTGCACTTTCTAGCAGAAGTGCAGAAAACTGGGTATGTTCCATTGACACTTCTGCTAGAAAGTGCAAAACCAGTGCAATACACTACACCGGTGTCAATCAATCGAAAATCCCATTAGTTTTGTTAGTTTAGTATGTATAGGGCTCGCCTCTTGCTCTTCGCTTCGAGAGCACTCTCGCTGCGGCTGTGGTGCTGGTGCTGGTGAGGTGACTGACGTGCGCTTTACATATGGGGTTTTCGATTGATTGACACCGGTGTAGTGGAATGCACTGAAACTGCACCGTTTTTGCACTTTCTAGCAGAAGTGCAGAAAACTGGGTATGTTCCATTGACACTTCTGCTAGAAAGTGCAAAACCAGTGCAATACACTACACCGGTGTCAATCAATCGAAAATCCCAATAGTACCTCTACTGCTTCGCCACTACACTCGCACAGTGTGGAGGATCGCGCGCTCGCCTTCTATAATGCCTGATAGTCGCCCGGCAGGCAAGCTTAGTCTGCTAAAAGCCGTCGCTGTGAACGGATGAGAAATTGGATGGGAAGAATAGCCTTGCTAGGACGGAAGAGCGCACTGCACACACAGGGGCCCGATTTGCCAGTGAAGGATTTTTCGGAGATTTTCAGTTTCTTTGCTTTGTCTAGTTAGTTCGTTGGGAGTTGGACTTTTTCGCGCAGCAAGATTGACTGCACGTGCCGTGGAACAGGATATTATGAAGGATATTCAAGCAATACCTTGCGTCGTTTTGCGTTGATTCGAGACGAAAAGGCTGATTGGAGAAAAGTGGCCCCCACTGGGAACGGTGAAGAGAAAATTCGTTTAGGGAAATGCATGATAACCTAGGAGAAAAATTAATATAAATAAGAGAAAACGTACCAGTTGATAAGTGTTGACAAGACGAGGCCGAAGACACGGCGTTTTTTTTGTGTGTGATATCAACGACGAGTGGTGTTTGTGTCGCGCTTGTTTGTGGCCACTGATCTTGAGTCCGTAGGCAACAGTAGCCGGTCGGTTCGGTTGGGTCGGTCGGGTTTTTATTATTATTACATTTTATTATAAAGTGTCGGCCCATATACATATACGTGACTCTGCGGTGCTGTGGAGGAGACTGTTGGATGAAACAGCGGAGAGGTGAACCGGGGGGCAGTTGGAGCAAAGCATAATAAAAACGAGAATCGTTCCGCTGATATACGCTGGTTGGTGACAAGTGAGACAACAATTGTACCCGAGTTGGACCGAGTGTAGCTTACAAGATAAACTACACAAAGGATTGCCACAACACGCGTAAGTCAGATGTTCATATCCCTCTGAACGAACGAATAACAATCGTAAATAGATAAAGAGTAAATAATAACTGAGATCACTTATATTTGCGGTGGGACGATATGCTTTCGTATGTGCGGGACAAAGTAAGTTTTTAGTGCTATGACACCAATTGTCAGTTATAACTGACATGGATGGTGGAATTAGTTTGTGAGAAATTTTACTGCCAATCGAGGAATTTTATTATTTGCATTTGAAGTTGAACTTCATACCGTATTTACGTTGAAGCAGAGAGCAGAAACTTTCAAGTTTGAAAAAAATGGTATCTATAATAGTCTGTTAACCCCATAATGTCCATGATATTTATAAACTAGGTTTTATGAGGGTTATAACTTGGTTCAAGCAAGATTTGATCACAAGAACAAGTAAGACTAATGACTGGGACTATTACCTTTCCTTTGAACACTAACATTATTATATAGGGTTGCCACCCCTCCGGGTTTGACCCGAAGATTACGGTTTTTGGAGACGATTTCCAGCTCTTCGGGGTTTACATCAATTTCTCCGGGTCTAATAATTTTAATTGAATTTGTGTCAAACAATTTCTTCCGGTGGTAATGTTTGTTACTCCTGTAGCAGTCCTTAACTCTTAGCCAAGGAGAAAAGCTTTGTCCCTTTGTTGGAGCCTCCCTAGTGAATTAGTTATTGGAGAGGCGTTTCGAGTTCCTCTCATCAGAATCCGACATTAACTTAATGACAGGACTAAACTAGCACTAAATCTCCAAATACGAAAACACCCTTTGTGTTTCTAAGCAAGGAAAGGAGTTCTAATTAAGCTGATGAGAGTTATTGGAAAAATTTCGGAAGACATTGCAGTGTGCTTCCCAGACGTTGCCGCTTTCCTGTCTGCTTCGATCTACTTCTCCTGTTAGCTGTGACAGAAATCAGTGCTTGTTTGGCTTATCTTCCACAGCGAGAGTAGCCGGTGCTTTTAGACCTTTCGCGTTAGCCAGGGAAGTAAAATTGCGCACTTATCTAAATCGACAAACCTGTTTAAAAAGGCGGTGCATTATGTTTTGCCTTTGTGTTTCTATAAAAGCCTATTCCAACTAATATGCTCCGGGTGAAAGCCTAACCGAGGATGGCAACCCAATTATTGTCCGTGGAACTGAAGTTATTCCAATGAGTTCGATTGGATTACGCTGGAGCAGTGCTGCCAGGAACAGTTTCTGTTACCGGTATTTTTCCATGTAATTGAACTATTGTAAATATTCTAGGGGGATTGTATTAAGCATCGGAAGATGAAAATTGAATAACTTCTATCACTGCGAAAGAAGCACCTATCTTAATCGTAACACGTTCTAGTGGTTCTTGATCGGAGCATTATAAAGGGAAATAGTTCTGGTACCTAATAATATTTATATGTCTCAAAACGCTTGCTATAGCCGTGGTTGAATTGTAATGATTTCTAAGTCACTTCCTTTGTTCATAAGACAAGCGTGCCCCAGAGATACTAAAAGGATTCAACCAGGCCCAACGAGAGGGGGATTCAGGGGCACTATTGAACTTAGCGGTCTATATCATTGAATAAGTGTAAAACAGATATAAAATTTCATTCGATTAAAATCATCAAGTATCAATTCGCAGAAATGATAAACTGCAACGTACCATGCTTTAACCTATTGTTTCGAAAATGAGCGATTGAGAAGATAACAAAATATATTTTCATACATTCCTCTCAAATTTATCCGCGGAATGTTATCCACAGTTAGCAGGATACTGACAAAATTAACACGTGGTAATCTGATCTACGTTGGTACAGAGCGTTGTTTGAGTAGGGGAGAATAGCTTGTTCTAAATCAAAAATTGAGAAGTTGGGCTGGTTGATTTTTTCATGTTTTGTTTGGGGTTGTTTTCGTGTTCTTTGATTTGTATTTGCATACTTCTTTCAAGTGTTGTATCTGCATCTTTGAACATTATTTGTTGTAAATTTTCACCATTATTAATTTGCATTACTATTTTTTTGAAGGATCGAAAACTGAAAAATGTTAATGTGTTAATCACAATAACACCACCCAATTTTTGTGTTTTACTTTGGACTGAGCTGAAGTGCGTGTGTCAACATTATTGATTGACTACTCCATTTCACTATTCATTACACTTGTCCCGATACACGATGACAACCAATGAATAACAAGTACCAATAAACCAATAAAATCCGTGATCAAAACTGCTAAAATTACCTATTTTACAAAATTTAAGACGACGCGACATGTAATAGTACTCGGTCATATTGTTTAGTTTAGTTTTGTTGTTAAATTCTTGAAAATGAATAGTTCAGCGTTTCTGATGTGACGAAACTGGATACAGTCTACTTTCAACTACGAGAAAAGTCACATGTTCTTTTTCATGCAGTTATAACCTTGCAAGCCTTATATTTAATAGATATTTTGTTGATCCCGAAGAGGTTAATTAATATTCCCCAGCAGCAATTTTAGTTCCAGAAACCGCTTCACAATCAGTTTACAACAAAAATGTATGGATTTTTTGTTGCCATCCGGTTGTGAAATAGCTGCCGTAACAATTTATTTGACATTTATCTATTTTACGTTTTCACCAACTGAAGGAAGCATAATAAATGTCTTTATTTGGTGAAGTTTGCTTAAAATTGCTTTCAAAATGAAACATCAAAATTAATCGAATCTATGAATAAAGGCGGCGCAATTGAGGAATTGTTTTGAACATGGGTAAACAGAAAATTATAATATTCAAATAATATTTCGTTTTGCAGCCGTATTCGACGTCTATAAATACTTTATAACTCAGGGATTAACATAAACGTATATAAAGTAAAAACATCAAAAAATTGATGTAGGGACTTCGTTTCAAAAATTCTGAAAAAACAGTGTACATGAAAACCCTTTCTATAGGTTAAATATGAGATTCAAAAGAACGCATTTAAATAATTCTTACATAAGCAAAATAATGTGTTTGGAAAACTTGCATACTTAACTAAAACCCGATTCTAAAAACAAAACTGACAAATGGTGCTTTTTCAGGGAATCTGACATTCACAGGTAAATTGAAGTACTGTAATGGTAGCGCTCTAAGCGGATGGGTATTTTCATTTCAACTGACATATTTTTAGCATGGAATTGCAAATATTACTGATGGTTTAGAGCACTTTACGTCAAGTTAAAAAAAATATCTCGTCGCCCAAGCCACACCCATATTTGATTCGTTTCTCAAAAGGATTCGGCGATTCGATTTTTAGCAGGTTTCATTTACTCACGTCACGATTCTACCAGAGGTGATCTTAAACATTTTATTTGCGGACGCCTTGTTAACAACGAGTCGAATACGGGTGTGGCTTACGCGACATTAAGACCAATTGATTATTTGTCTGTATCGCAATATTATTCGCAGTTAGTTTTTTGAAGGCCACAGGATTGTACCTAAATGCATTTGGATATCCGACCTGGATGGATTATTTACTGTTATAAGGAATTCAACAAACATGAATATAAATAAAGTTCTTGAACATTTCGGATTTCTTTGCCTCGTCTATTCGGACAGCTAGTATAATTTTATGACTGTCCTAATTTCCTAAGCATGGGAAACAGTGCAAGGCTTCTTTACGAGTGAGTTCTGGGAAATTCAATGTGTGTATTTTAATGAACCAAGAATCTTCTTAAAGTTAAACTTTGGGAAGTTTTTCTGCAATTCTTTCATATTGCGACTTACGTTTACTTTTGTATCGATTTTGTTGGCTAAATTTAAATCTAAAATTTGCCGAAAATATTTAACAAAATCGGTACAGTAGAACTCTACTAACAACTACCCTCTTCCCGCGACGCATGAGGAATGCGCAGGTCTCTAGCAATAACAAGTGTTGGACTAACATTCTTTCTTTATCTTGCTTTCCCGGTCTACGTTCAGCACTGGACGGCGCACAGTGGCTGGAGGCTGGCCAAAACCTCAAAAATTTATTTTTGAAATATTGATATTTTATATTTTTCCCAAATTTCTCATGTATTGAATGATGTATATTCAAAATTTTATGGTCATTGGATAAGAACAAGATTTTTAACAAGAGTTTAAACGTAGCAAATCCGGATTTTTTAAATGATTTTCATTTCCGAAACCACCATTGCTCTGTTCATTTCATATGCATGTTGCTCTTTTGATTTTGGTCCGATTTTAGCACAACTAGTCTCATTGTGTAGAGCAACGAAATAAGTTGGTTAGTGAATAAAATACATTTGGTAAATTTGCTTGGAACTATGACTTTTTAGTTTAAATATGTTTGAGGTGGTCAGATCAAAAATATTTTTTTCACTAATGTATTCTGTACAAATTTCGGAAACATTTCGGAACGGTCACATAGTATACATTCTATGGGAAATAACCTCTCCTTTTCGAATATCATGGTCTCGTTCTGCGCCTAGGTGCGCAAAAAGTTTTAAGGAGATTTTGAAGCTTTGTTGCTGATATGGAGGCGCATGGTGTTTTGTGTAAAATAGTTAGACAATCTACAGTAAACCAACACGTTATACAATGGATTTAAAGTAGTGTTCTTAATTTTTTATGATATTGCTGACATTGGTGAACAGTAACGGAAAATCTGTCATGAAAACGGAATCATAGTTATAAGAAAGGTTCAATGACACTGTATGGAAAAATGCATTTAATATTTTACGACTTTTGACATCAAAAATGAGCTCAGCGCCTCAAAATTAGCTTAAATTGTGATTTTCAGCCAATTTAGGTAACATTTGAGGTTTTGTCCGACTTTTGTTTGAAGACCCGCCACTGTGCGGCGTCGGTATTGATTTTGGATTTAGTTGAAAGATGATTTTCCACTTAAGGCAAACGTTTATTATCTTCTTCAACGTTTGATTCAAAAGCAAAATTATGCTTAAAACAATAAGAGACATGATTCGACTCATCAAATTTGATTTTTGCTTTTTGGCAAACTGTCAGAAATACTAGCAACACGTTTGATGTTTGAACTATTCAAAAAGTACTACATTTTATTCCAAAAGAATAACTATATAAACTCTTAAATAGACGTAAAAAATGTTACAGATTATGTTAAGATGTTCGACTATGTACCTGATTCAAAATTGGAAATTTTGTGATTTTATTAGAAAAATTCAAATTTACAGTTGGTTCGACATGACTTAGTACTTTATTTTTATTTCGATTCGTTTATTTGACGCATCTCACGGTTGCGATAGCTTATCGGAGCTGTGAATTTTTGATACGTTTAAAATATGTAAACAAAACTAAAACCAATGTGATTGACTATCCTTTGGATCTCGTGCACGTTACATTATTTGCGCGCTGAGACCTTCTTTCGCGATGGGGAAATGTTTGTCTGCTCGCCCACTGCGTCATGGGAGTCATTCAATTCTCTCGTGTCTTCCATGTCAAGGTCATCATCGTTGAAGTTGTCCGCCAACATTTCCCTGCATCTTGAACTTATGGGTGATCAGTGTAAAGTCCTAGATTCTGTTTTTGCGGTTGTCATTATATCTTGAACAACTGCCATAAAATTGGCAGCCATTTATGGTTCAGGAATTGGTATTGAAAACTCTGTTTGGGATTGGTTCTCCGTAGATGAGTTGGCAATTGATTGAGGTGCATTCTTCTCTACATCTTCCGTGTAAGGTTGTCAATGGTGAGAATCAAGTAGGAGGGGTTAGGTCTTTCGGACTGCATTCTCGCCACAAGAACACCGCTAGGAATACCCGGGAAGAAGTTTCTTCAGGTATCACGTGTAATGGATTCTACTTCACCGTATTATGGCCAGCATTTTGCACTTAGCTCAGGAGGGATACGCGGTGCTAAGTCATATAGCCTTATCTCTATATATAGTCATTTTCTATATACACGGGGATCTTAATCCCAACATTGCCCCTTCAACCAAACCACGTGTTTTAAGTTGTTCTGCAAATCGAAACATTCGATTTGGGATAACATGTTGAATGATATCAATACTACGTTGCGGAGATGATAATACTAATGATACACGACCTCCGTAAGTCTAAGCTCCATTTTTAACTTTTTACTTGGGGAGACGACCGGAATAAGATTTATAGGATTTTCGGCTTTTGCGGTCTTATTAATCAGAACGGGTGATTTATACTGCCCGACGTTTCGGCCACTGGTTATGGCCTTTTTCAAGGGAAATACGTTATCGTTCGATCGTTCGCTCAAACGAAGAACGATAACGTATTTCCCTTGAAAAAGGCCATAACCAGTGGCCGAAACGTCGGGCAGTATAAATCACCCGTTCTGATTAATAAGACCGCAAAAGCCGAAAATCCTATAAATCCATTTTTAACTTTAGACGGTATTCAACTTCATGAAAACTTGATCATATTGAACAAAATTTAAAGTCAACGACCGAAGCGTTGGGTAGGAGCAGAGCTTTTTCGTCAAGTTTACTCATGATGGCAAGAATAAATACAATGTTTTCTTTGTTCTCGGGACAATGCACACTAGATCGAGAGGCTGCTAGTTTACGTTCACTTGGCTCGATTGTAGGTATGACTCGGACAGAAGTAGAAAGTAGACCATTGACTCAGTACCTTGGATTGGCTCATTTTCATCGATTCACTAGCACAAGAAAAGGGATCTACCGATCGATCGCAAATTTTAATTCAACTGATTTAACATGGTTCGATGTAGAGCTTGTTAGTATTCATCGAAGAAAACCGTAACGAAGGAATTTATTCTTGTCACGGTAATCTATCGAGATGAATGAGTTTCAGCTGTAAAACGTGGTGCTCCGGCCAAATACGGTGGTTATTAACTTCAGGTTTCTTCGTTTTAGAACGAGTGTTTGTTATGTAGAGCAATTATTGACGAAGAAAAGGTAGCTTAGGCTTACGGAAGTAGTTATAATATTGAATGAATTGCTGAGGAAAAAGATCCATTTTGAGCAATCGGCTAAAATACGAACAGACCTGTAGTTAAAAATGGTCCCCGTGCATGAGTGTATATGAGGTGAGCCGAGTATATGAGGTGAAGGTTTAATGGCAATATCATAATGGCGAATAACATGACATTGTCTAAAATTATTCTTAATTAAGAAGACAAATTAGCAAATAGAAAAAACAACAATTTTTTTTCGAATAGAGAAAAGAGTGTAAAACAAACTGTGGCTCCAACTAAAAAATATTAATTGTTTTCGCGACAACGATATGATAAATTTGAGCGGCACAAAATAAGTATTAACTGTACTGAAAACCTTTCTTTGGAATGTTTATTAAAAAGGTTAAGAAGGTGGCTTTTTCATGAGTCAAAACACCAGTGATCGAACCTGGTATAGTACATACGTAAGGATATATTAATACGGATTGCTACTAGTTTTTTTTGTAGATTGGTTTCATACCCCTTGACAATAGCACACGTATGATGAGGAAGTATTTACTCGCCCAACCTCATCTTTCATTACAATTATGCAGATCACAGACTACAGCGATTACGTATGAGAAACAGATTGAAGTGTGACGGATTACACATCTAGTAGTCACTCCTGGTAACTTAATAGAATCTAACCTACTGTCTCACGCCATTGTCACTACTCATGAGAAAAATTTCTTCTACATATATTACGGCTACGTCATTCATACTAGTTACTTCAAAGTTATATGCAACATTGAAGAATAATGTGAGATATAATTCGAGGGAAGCACAAATGATATTTTGATTTCTAAAATAAATTGAATGGTGTAGAACAGAAGCTAGAAACGTCTGATACGTCTTTGTTACTATCAGCTGAGAAAAACAAATTGATTTATCTGCCACCTCTGAGTATTGGCTATTCTACTCAAGTGAAATCTATTCATCTATAATCTATTCATAACAATACACAATAATGATTCCTATATTTCAACATTATTTATTGTTGATCTTAGAATAACAAATTATAATCCATACTATTCACTTTTCCATTGTGCCAAACAATCAATTCTTCGGAAAAGGGAACGACTAAACATGAGATGATGAGCGTTTAACTTAATTTCCGAACGTTCGTTGCTATCAAATTGTACCTTTATTAAAACCACATACAAACACAGACCAGAATTAATTCAATAGCCTCTTAAACTGTTCTGCTTGTTGAAAGCAAAACTGGTTTTAAATCCAATTTTATCCCAGCCCCATTGCATTCCCTCCCCCATGAGCGGCCCCAACCAAAATAATATATGCACATGAACAAGAAATAAAAACGACACCACTGTGTACAAATGAGTTTAATAATTCGGACCTCGAAAACAATCGGTAAAATAAATTGATTAAACTTTTACTCCTCTACTTCTTACTGGCTTAGCCGGTTCGTACGTCGCCGTGCCGCGAAGCGGACTCCGACTTCATGTCATTTTATTTATTTTTTCGTTCTGTTTAGTACTGTTGGCACTCATTCGAGTCAGATCGTTTATTCATACAAACTAAGATTGACTCGGGTCTGATTTAATCGGATGGCTACACTTGTTCAGCACTGGGTCATTTACAATGGAGGATAGGAAACACATTAAAGCTATACCTACTGGCACCTTTCGGCAGAGCGGCCGAACGACGACGCGCACGGTAGAAACGTGTTTTGATTTTTCATTATTTGGTTCCTTCTGGCCCGTGTGTTCCTCTCTGCCATTCACCGAATAAACGGTACACGTGTTGGTTTTGCGGATCTACGGCTTTTTTCGATTTCAATGGATTAGTACCGAAAACTGATGCGAGTCAGAACAGCGGGGGTCCAGCGTAAAGAATCTAGAATGATATGATTGTCGTGTATTTTCAAGGTTATTAAATCTCCTACCAGCTGTAAACGCTTCGGAAATTATGTTGTGTTTATGAAGGTGTCATTGAGGGGGGGGGGGGGGGGCTTCTGGTTAAGTAAGAGTCAAATTGACTCGAAAAGTTGTAGCGTTATAGTCAGGGAACTGACTGAATATAGCAACCTTCATTATCACGTAGCTACCACTGAGCGTATTATTCATGTGATCTTTGTGAATGCGATAATGGAAGTTCATATCATCCGATATATAAATGTAATACATCCGAATTTTCGGTTCCTCATACCTTGACGAATCTATGTACGATGAGCTAATAATTATGGATATGTTATTGTTCTTCACCCAGTGTGGTAAAGAGCTATAGCCTTTATCAGTAGGGTACATTATTATTTCGGGAGTTGTTTATTGCTTTGTGTTATGATTGTATTGTGTTGTCATTTTCTATTTCTCTACCTTTTCAGAAGCTTCCTTTTGTCTACCTATCACAGAATGCTCGCATCGAGGTGGCTAACAAGTGGTAGTGGTGTCAACCGGCATGCGAATGGAACATGTTCCCCCGCAGTAAACAAAAATATGGACCTGGTTTTTGAGCATAGGCTTAGAAACAGTACCAAACAATTTCACTGGCGTCGTCTATATCGGGGCTGGTTTGTCAACCTAGTCTGTCTCTGGTCTAGTCGCGAGAGGCTGTTTCGTTGTATGTATGCATGTATATGTGCAGAGATAACGAGACCTTCTCCGCTGGCTAGTATGAAAATGTGGTTTTAAACAGCCCGCTTCTATATAGCGCCGCGCCGGTCAACACTACCATCGTGGTACGTACGGGAATGGAGATCTGGTTGACTAAAACCGTATATGTCCCCCAAAACATACATATGTGCCCGTTGAGATCGTTCCATGCTATCAGATCGAGGGGAAAGGGGTAAAGTTTATAAATAAGTTCGCACAAACAACGATCTGATGAAAGGCGCAATGTGTAAAATCTCTTCGCTCTTCGCTGCTCCATATATATGGAGCGGTATGATGGAGCAGGTTTGTCAGTGGTGGTACTGCCGGTACTAATTGGTATACGTTATCGAGGTGGTATAAGCTTGTTTTTCTCGATTCAGTTGCTTTTGTGTGATCGCCGGGATTGTTAATTATGGTCGGTTCATTCCAATCAAGAAAAGTTGTGTTAGACTCAATTTGATGGAATCTACTGATCTAATCAATTATCGTTTCATTATCAGATGGTTGCTGAGCTGACTAGAGGCGGTGCAGGATATTTTAATTGGTTTAGGAAGTAATCGCCGGAATTCGGTCCAAAATAAACAGTATATAAATATGAATAAACCGATCCACTCCGACATAACAGTTTTTATTTCGTCCGCCTGATCGACATGCGTTTGATTGGGTTTTTAGTGGCTAAAAATAGAATTCATCGGAACTCTAGTACCTGGTACTCAAAGTGCTCAGAACTCTTATAACAATCTCGCACACGTTACACCCAAAACTGCGCGCGATCACATTTTCGGTTTTGGCGCTCATAATCGTATGCCCAAAAACAGTCCTTTTTGAACATGGAGTTATTCACACTTATGATGAGTGTGATGATTTCGTTTGCCTCTCCGCCGCCGGCCTTTCAGTAACATTTTCCCATTGTTATTAATATCCCATCGGTATGTATGTGTTAGGAACTGAGCCTTACTAGAAAAAATGACCAACATGCATCAGTTCTAAAACCGACAAACATCTACTCGTCAAAACATCTATTTACACCCTAGGCCATAACGATGCATGATTACTAGCTGTTCGAATGAGATATGAGTTGGTACGTGTTATTTGAGTTATCTCAGCATTGTGGCGCTAAAACGTGTAGTATAGGGATATTGTATTGTACTAATATGCAGTTGGTTGAACACTAACGAATCATTTGAGAGCTTTTCGTTTACAGTTTGAGGGCGAAATATCAGATGCATTTACGTTTCCGATGATTCGTTTTGGGTATAGTTAAGTGACGCATAAAACTTCAGCATCTTAAGCTAAATCACAAACTATTGTCACACCGAAAACAACTTTTAAAACCACAAACACTAGTAACAGTGTTTTCGGAGTAATAACTAGTACCACCAACGAAGAAAGAAAGCATGGCAGCATGCTAGCGCAAGCGACAAACACGTTAACATACAAACGCTCGAGACCTTCGCGATTATATAAGCAAAACAAGCGCCCGCGCTCTCTTAAAAATGATAACGCCCCAATGACTAAGTGATCGTTTTTTTAAATCATTAACAAACTGAGGCTACAACTTACCAGATCTCAGCATTCGCGACGGGAGCATGAAATAGTTTTGTGCGGCCAGAAATAAGCAATAACTGTAAGTGAAAACTTTACTTTGAATGAATCATATACTAGCTACCAGCTGTTTGACAGACATTTCAGCTACCAGAAAAAGCAAGCAGTTTTATTTGGAATAGATACAAAGAAATATAAGAAATGATTTACTAATTTTATACAATAAATTAGAAAGTCTAAAAGATTGCGATAGGCGAACAGGTGCGCGTGAATTAATCCTTGGTCTCTGCCTTCGGATACAACACCGGCTTATAAGCTTGGTTTGTCTGTAATAACTAGTACCACCAACGGTTTGAATAATAACTAGTACCACCAACGAAGAAAGAAAGCATGGCAGTATGCTAGCGTAAGCGACTAACACGTTAACATACAAACGCTCGAGACCTTCGCGATCATCCAAGCAAAACAAGCGCCCGCGATCTCTCAAAAAGGATAACGCCCCAATGACTAAGTAATCGTTTTTTTAAATCGTTAACAGACTGAATCTACAACGAATAAGATTTCGATTGCATACGCGACGGAAGTATGAAATAGTTTTGTGCGGCGAGAAATAAGCAATAACTGTAAGTGAAAACTTTACTTTGAATGACTCGCATACTAGCTACCAGCTGCTTGACGGACATTCCAGCTACCAGAAAGAAAAGCAAGCAGGTTTATTTGGAATAGATTCGAAGAAATATAAGAAATAATTTACTAATTTTATACACTAAATTAGAAAGTCTAAAAGATGCAGAAAATAAAATTGTCCTGTTTTTGTCACTTATTGCGATATGCGAATGGGTACGCGTGAATTAATCCTTGGTCTCTGCCGCCGGATACAACACCAGCTTCTAGGCTTGGTTTGTTCGGAGCAAGATAATTGTGACATCAACCTCCAAGTGAACACTAGCCCTTCTGCGATTGCCGGATATCTAATGAACAAAAAAAGATTATCCAAAGATTTATTGTATTGTGAGAAAATTAAATCAAAATAGAATTTTGGATGAACACCCGATGTCGTGAGGCACTCGAGGAACGCAATCCATCTTGTTAAGGGTTCATTCGCTATACCAGGTTGCTTTGCTTCAGTTTCTATGTAAGCATAATGTTTAAGAGAAGAAGGAAGTTTTCTTGTCATAGGCGCACGACGGTTCGAGATGCTATTTTCCCATGATTGCGAGCAATAAAATTGATCCGATCATTTTCGAGTGAGCAGGAGAAGAATTGGATTATTAGAGCATTAGAAGAATTGGATTATTCTAACAGAATTCTGATTCGAGTGATTAAAAAGTTGAGAGAAACTCTCAAAATTCCCCGCAAAGTGTAATTGAAGCGTCGAAGTGGAACGGAGTGGCTTTCGAAAAACTTTCAAAAAAGGTCTCTCGGAAAATCAAGGCTGATCCCAATATCTCTTGTAATTTTCAGGCAAAAACAAACAAAATGCTATCCGCTATACTGTTGGCAGATCCGTGTCCGAAAATACTACAAATATTGCGAGAAAATGAACCAACCAACCGAAGTCCCAAGTAACAAACAGTGGTCAAAATAGGGATGGGTATATTAAAAAATACAATCGATTTTGCAACATCGATCTTCTTAGTTCGAAAAAATCGATGTTTTCAAACATTGAGGCGGGAAAAATCGATGCAAAAAACGATTTTTTAATGTAAAAAGCTCGATTGTGGACAAAATCGCGCTTTTCTCAATGGGAATTTTGGAAGAAAAATCGATTTTATTGAATCAATCAAATCGATGCTGTCAAACATCGAACCGAGAAGATCGGATGCAAAAAAGCTGAAAAAATCGATTGTGAAAAAATCACATTGACATCCTAGGTAAAAGTCCCAGCCCGTTTGATGTACGACCAGGTGCTGACGAAACTTGATGGGTGTGTCTAAATCGACGATGTGTCATATGCGAATCCCGATTTTAATCAAACCCTTAAGCTCAAATTCTGCTCGAAGCAAGTTTATTGGTAAATTCAAGATTGTTTTTACCAAAATGAATTTTGGTTTGGCAAGAGACCTGTTCCTGTGGCAAGAAAATCAGCATTTTTGTGTTCAGATGGAGTGTCATAAAAAATGGATTTCGGGCCAGTTGCTATTGTAGACGTACGATAACGGTTCAACGGCAATAAAAAGTAGCACATTCTAAGATATCTGAATCCTCTAATCCATCATCTACCATCTTTGGATGAAAAGAATCTCATTTCCAAACCACAACCAAACATTTCAAGGCATAAATCGTATTTTATCCAACAATAAATTTAAATCTTTTTTTATCGCAGTTCAAGTTTTTTAGAAGTATTGCATCAAATTTTTAACTCATTTTGCTATCCTAACATATTTTGTGGATAAATTATATATTCTCTTAAAACTATCAGATTCAATATCATCAATTACCAAAATTTTATTTTGAATTTGAGAATATCTGTAAACACACCTACGATTCCTGAACATTATCAACGTTTTATTTAACACACTTTCATCGATTTTTTTTAAACAATAAATATTAATAGTATTTCGTTCCAAGGGCTTTTACGAAAATCGAAAAAAAATTACGCCGTAATCGTGTTTGTAGAGAATTCTTAGTATTGAACGTCTAGAATAGCCTTCCGCAATCTCGGTGGCCACGCTGAACTCCATTTGTTTTAAACAGCCTAGCATTCCTCACGCGTATTTGCAAAGCCACACGCAGATTTCAAATTATGGGTTATTTTCAACAGCATTTTTTCTGTGATGCAATTTGATGTGGGACACTCTGTAATAGCATTTTTCTCGAAACCGCCTTTTCTAATTGGCGAACACAATAGCTCAAAAACTAATCAACGAATTTACTTTATTTTTTATAAGAATGCACAATATGTTAATGAACCACAGAAAACCGAATTAATTTCTTTTCTCCCTTGTACATTGAAGAAAAATGAGCGAATTTTACAGTAAAATATGAGATTTTTCTATTTTCATGAAGCCATTTTCGGAAAATCAAACATTTTTTTGGTTCATCAAGTCACTACAAGTCTAAACATTTCAAATCTTACTGAATTTCTGACAGCAATTTTATCAATAGTAATCGTGTTCGCCGCGACGCTCCTCGACGTGGAAATGGTTGGACGTCTATTCTGGGAACGCTCGTATGTGTGGCTCTGTGTGATTGAAAATATTTTTTTCCATGCACAATGAATATATAAATAAATCCTGGCATTGCACAAAACAGTCATTGTTACCTTGACTTCTTTTTAACGCTTCGAGATAGAGCTTGAATGTCTTCGATGAAGTTGTAGAACAACACATTTTAGATAACTTTGCTGAAGACACGGAAACTCTAGCTTTTATACTTTTCATTGCACGAGAAAATCAAATATAAGCTTTAGGATGTTTATTAAAAAACAATTTTATTTCTATAGCTCTTTTAGTTTTTATATACACTAGTTTTTATGTAAAATAATCTTAAAGATGTCCTTTCTTTTTTCTTTTCAAAGTTATGAACTTATGAGAGCAGTTATGATAAAAAATATAATTTTTTCAAATAGCATTATCTTCGATTAAGGCACTCAACATTAAATACCGTTGCTGGCATAAGAAATAGCGTGCTTTGTAGTATAGATCACCAAAAATGGTAAATATGATATTTGTTTTATATCTTTACTCAAAAAATAGTAAATTTTTAGTAAACAGTTTATGTAACTTTCTAAAGTAATAAGCTAGAAGTTCGATATATTTAGACTAATTGTTCTCTTTCAAAATATCTGTAAGTATTTCTAAAGTGATCCTAATGAAAAATCAAAACAGCCAAAGTTATATAAAGAAATTCATTTTTTAGGCAACACTCTAATTTTTTGGGTAAATTGCTTGTAAAATGAAAAGTACACAACATAGAGCTCCTGTGTCCTCGACAAAGTTTATTAAAATACTATTTTGCACAATTTTGTTGAAAACAGCGAAACTCTGTCTCGAACCATAAAAGAAGTAAATTTTCGATGTTAATAAATTTAGAACTACCCTACCTAATATTTAAAATAATAGAAAATTTCTACAGTTCTTTCAGATGTTTTTAAATTTTTTTGAATGCGAACATTTTCTTCTAACACATCAAAACTCTTGCTTCTATTATTCAAAAGATATAAGTACTTGTAATCCCAGAAATATATTTTTTTTGTAATCAATTTTATGAAATTTTTAAAAAAATATCGCTTCGCCATTTTTTGCTTAATTATAACTCTAATCCGAACCCTATTTGTAGCTGAAATTTGTAGTTTTGTTTACCCCAATGAAGTGCTGCGAAATTTCAAAATCATTTACCTATTTCTGCTTGTATTTACCGAAATCAACATTTCTTGTGTACGTACACGGTCTTTAAACCTAAGTTTGCACATCGTTCGCTTGGGTTCGGTGTTCGAGGCGAACCTGTACACAAAGGCAAAGCAAGTTTGAGGTTGAACGCGTGCACGAAATTTTGTACACAGGTGCAAACTTATCGATGTTCATGGGAAGACTGGTGCAGAGGAAATATAAATTCCTTCACCAACCAAAGCATTCATTTGTTTTTATGTGGAGAGTTTGAAGGCAGAAGTTGGAATATGCTACATTTTCGAGCACAACTGAACTGCGTAATCTATATCTGGTGCACTTTTGCTCAATAATCCTTCTCATAAGTAGAATAGAAACAAAATTCAGTTTGCTCCTGAAACCGAACATGTCCGAACCTGAATGCGCTGTGTCGCGAGAACGGATGACGAGGGAAACGAATCAAACATTTCATTCATCGAGGCGGGCATGAATTGAATTTTTTGTTTCTTTCAAGTTCACGCAGGGATGTCAATTTTTTCAAGCTCTGCCCCAATGAGAGATATTGGTATTTCAAAGAACCCCATTTTTTGGCGAAAACGTGCTCATAATTTTTCAGCGAAAATAAGAAATGCCATGAGACAAACTATCCGACTCAAAACAATCTTAAAGTTGTCTGAAGACTACTTCAGTTTTAAATCAATATCGCAAAATTCACTTGAAGAAAATAGTTTTTTCCAATAAACACTAAAGAACACCCTAACCTTCAATTTTAAATTTGTTGCAAAATAAAAAGTACAAAAGATAGAATTTACATGTCTTCAGCAAACTGAGGTAAAGAATTTATCATCGGGGGTGTACTTTCTAAAAAGTAAACTACACTGAATTCTATTAATCTACTTTAGTTCAGATATATGATTTGAATTGATACAATTTTGGTTCCCTATCTACCTGGCACACAGTCACTGCGAAAACTTCGCTGAAGGTCGTTTGGCTCTAACTAGAATGATCTTAAGTTAATCTTTGATCTTGGTAAAATTAGAACCACCCTAACTGTTGTTTTAACAAAAGAAGGGGTCTTTTGGATGGGGGTCAACTGTAGTAACTTTAAGGTTATGTGGTTGGCTATGCAATCTTTGGTTGGTTTACAAAAATACTATTTTGTCTTCATCCGACGTTTCGGTCCATTTGGGACCTTTTTCAAGGACTCGATAATATGTGTTCTGTAGTCCGGTTTCTTGATTCGCACCAAGCGATTGTCATTTTTCTATCCAGATATAGCCGCTTCAATCGTGTCCACATCAATTTTCGGATCGAAGCGTTAACAACAGAACACACATTCTCGAGTCCTTGAAAAAGGTCCCAAACGGACCGAAACGTCGGATGAATACAAAATAGTGTTTTTTTGTAAACCAAAGATTGCATAGCCAAACACATAACCAAAAAGAAGGAGCTCACAAATTACGAAAACCTCTCCAAAGACTTAATAAGTTGTTTAGTTTTAGTAAAATTTCAAAATTCCTGCTAAATTTGCATTCTAAACCACTATGTGTTGTGAAGAAACATGTCCATGGTCTTAAATTGTGAAGCCATGTTCCAATATTTTTTAAAATAATTTCGCCACGGGTATTTAGGGACTTTTTAAACCCTTTTGCAGCCTATGGCTAGCTACGTCTTTGCTTTGAGCTGCTATTGAAAGTTAAAAAACGGCAAGATCGTTAGGAAGCTCGGCATCTCGACAGAAATTCTGAACGTCGAGAGTAACCGGCTGTACGAAGCAATCCTCTGTATGATCTGTGTGAAAGAACAAATACCATCGGATTCGCTAGCTACAAGAAGGGTCACAAACTCTAGCGTAATTATCGAAGCATAACGAGCCTCAATGCCGCCTACACTCTCCCGTGTTCCGTTTGGCAGACACCACCCGTTGACTGAACCGTTCGTCTGCAAGTACCATAGCGGGTCACTGACGGACAGGATGTTTACCCCGCAACAAATTCTGGATAAATATAACTTGTGGACTCACTGCCTACTTGTGGATTTCAAAGCGCCGTACGATCCAGATAAACGAAACGAACTATGGCAGATAATGCTTGCTAGCTGGAGAGACATTCGATTCGTTTGTGACGTTAGATGGATTGAATAGGGCGATGCCTCTCTATTCTGTTAAAAATGATGGTTGGTCTGCAACCGGGGACACTTCTCTCTATCCTTAACATATCCGTCTTAGCCCCAGTTTTCCTAAGAGATAATTATCCATGATTGGTGATCGTGTGACATTCTAGTATGATTTCATATATTTGCAGAAACATGTTAATCTATTCACGATCAGCTAAACATTTCCGATTCTCGCAGTTGGACTTCGATAGACGCTCAATTAAACTGCTAGAATAGGAAATGTTTAGGTGACTACAATCAACGGTTTAATTATGGAAACTCTGTCCCACAAACGACGATGAACATGTTTACCGTGATTAGACTATTTGCTTGACTAAATAAAACGTCCATCCGTCGCTAGCAGAGAAGAGCATACGCCACAATTAGACTAAAACATTCTACCATCTTCTTACATTTATTCGGCCGTCCGTGGTGGGGGAGATAAATAAACCGTTGCTGAGAAGCAGTTTGTCATCGCGAACATTTGTTTATCTAACCCAATTGTAACATCATATTTGTTTCTATTTCTGTTCGCAGGCTTTATCGGAGGCAGCCGGTTATTATTACGTTCCTGTTTTGCAGTTGG
The DNA here is from genome assembly GCF_030247195.1 of Topomyia yanbarensis. Taxonomy (NCBI): domain Eukaryota; kingdom Metazoa; phylum Arthropoda; class Insecta; order Diptera; family Culicidae; genus Topomyia; species Topomyia yanbarensis. The sequence goes on from NC_080672.1 coordinate 387,397,470, forward strand.
CCGAGATTGTTTATTGCAACTTTACGAAAACAATTCCCCGGCTCGTGTTCACCCCGGCTACCCCACGAGCTTGCAATTGAGTGATTTAAGTCGCGCCCGGTTGCGAAGGGAGAAAAAAAACTCGCGAAAACAAAATTATCCCGCGTGTGTTTGTGAATGCACGAGCTAAAATATAGCGGAAGGTGAACGAACGCGGTTGGTTGAAAACAACTTGCAATGATAAAGTGGGGGCATCCTTAATTCAAAGTGTATAGAATCTATGACCGCGGATCGTAAATTGGTGGATAAAAAGCGCATCTTGTTCTGCTGATTGGCTTGGGTTCGACATCGCTTCGGGAGAGATTTTCCCATGTACTCAATGGTGGACTGCTACAACGGTATGGGACAGCTGGGGCAAGAGGTAGGTACCATCGGTGCATTGGAATGTGTTGTTCTGTTTTCGACAGATCATTTTGTTTTTTTTTTCAACAAAAAGGCACACGTTTTGTGATAAGAAATCGACTAATCCGGTGCTGCATGCCCGAGTCCTGGTACATATGCTGAAAGATAATGGAGGAGTGATTTCGTTACAAACTTCATGTCCTTGAGTCTAGTAAAAATTCTAGGTTCATGGAAAATTGCCGGAAGGATTTGAACAATAAATGACTCACCCGTCAATTGACGGGAAAGGGACCGGTTGAAGCTTTTGTACTTGATGACGGGTAGATAGTAAATGGTAGAAAGAAGACAGGTTTATCGTTATCAATGCAATAAAGTTGTTGCTATACAGAGAAAAATATGTTTGCAACAGCTGCTGTTCGGCTACAAAGGCCTAGAAGTTGGATGAACGATACAACAATGTACTTTAGTGTTCGACTATATTTTGGTTCTTTACCATGTTATGAAAATCGCCAAATTCATACATTACGGAATCAGTCGATCAATCTGATCTACTGTTGGAGTCTCTTTGATCCTGAAACTCTCTACAGTGCACAAAAAAGCAAAACAAACATAATCCATAAACACACTACACAACTACATAGTTACTCATCACTTGTTTACTGACAAAATATTTTTTTTAATTCGCCATTTCCTCCTTCAATGACATTGCTGATTCGCGAAACCCGTTTGCTTCGATCCCGGCAGCAGCGTCTGCCAGATCGGTTCTTTAAAAACCTTGAGCTGTATCAAGCCCGTCATGCATATTCGCGTGAACCTCGACCGGGCGCGTATCCGCTCATTGGTATTCCAGTCATACGATGCAGCATTGGCGCGCTGTTCTGCCCGCCGATACCGCCCAGAGCTAAGCTAGGCGCGAAACGAAAACGCGACATCTCTGGGCCTGCTCAAACGTGCTCTCGCTGGCCGAGTTCCGTATCATCACGAGGATGAATGGTTGGTCCAAGCGAGGTTGACCTCCAGCATAAATTGCCAGCCAAAAAAAAACTACGAAAAAGTTCCACTAACCAAACCAGAATCAACTTCTCCTTCCTCGTGTGTAGTGGTTTCGCAAGCCCTCTCTGTGAGTCTAGCTCATCATAGTGGTTGATTATTGCCTTAATTTTAATATTAGTATTTTTTGTATGCCTCTCTGACAGCGTCAGTGAGATGTGAACTAATACCGGTGCCGGCGCAGGCAGCTACACGCGCCGAAAAAATAACGAAAATCGTTATCTTTATACCAATACGGAGGGTAAACATCGCCTTACCCATTCCGCGTTACCTTCCTATCCTGTCATGATCGACAAACGCGTTTATTTTTGATGGCGATGAGTCAGTGCCGAATGGAAGTGGTGGGACTAGAACCTAATTTTAGTACTAGGTAAACGTAAAGTAATCCAACTTTATGAATTTAAAAAATGAAAAAAAAGTTAGTAACTTGCTGTACACTAAGAGTCGGCTGCGAAGTTTGTCGAACTAGAAGGTCAAGTTCCGTTATGGCAAGAAGTACCAAAGCTTTGTTTTATTGCTTGTTGTTTGGTAGTCTTTTCTGAAAATACCCAATGAGTTTGCCTTTGGCGACCACCACTAATTAATCCAACGAATAGGCGTCTAAATAGGTCGTTTACGACCTCTCCAATGATCAAAGTTTTGTGAAGATGCTTACCGATTGCACGAGAATCGCGAAGCATCAGATTAGCATATTTTGACTATTTTTGTGTTTTTTTTTTGGGACAGACCGCGCTCGTGGCTACATGCAACTAACTGGTCAATCGGTTAGGAGGTATCTTTTTTGCTTGTGTTTTATTATTAGTTTTGAAAGTGGATCAAAGCTCTAATTGGTTGAAACCACAAATGATAGCCGATTAGTTCACCTTGGTTTCAAATGTATTTATAAATTGATATGGTGGAAATCAACAGATCAGGCTTTCGCAAAAAAAAAATTGCCAGGTAGGATGGTGGAATGTGTGTCAGTAGTGTGGTCAGTAATATGTCTGTTCAATCTGATTGTTCATAAATACAAGTATATCTCGATAATACGTACCCTCGTTAGTACGTACTTTCTATAGTACGTATGCTTTGCCTAGATAGAAAGTACACTCACCAGTAAAATAAATTCGTTTGATTTTGTGAACTTAAACAAAATGCGATGAATTTTATAGAAGCTATATGGGTTTCGAAGGAACGGTTCTGTGCAACTCAAAGCAGTTCTGCAAGCTGCAGCGATGTATTCTGAACTTTGAGCAAGTCATAAATGCATCATGAATACCACAAGCTATAAGTTACTGGAAAGTCCTACACATTTCGGAAGATTGCTAACTTACAGAGGGATATTTAGAAAGTCAGTCATAGTTTTTGTAAAACTCGAGAGTATCTTAATATTCAATATATCAACCGTCGAAGGTACATATGTAATTTAGAAAAATACTTCAAACTTCAGAGAATTTCTATAACTCAAACAATGTCTATGAACTGCAGAGTGGCCACGATTTTCACGTATATTCCACCATACTCATGGTATTTTTGCGAAATATGTTTTCTGACTTTAAGAAAATTTTACGACCCTGAGTGAAATTTTAAGAATCTCTGGAATGCCTGCGAAATGTCAAGAATATGTTAAAGGCATCTGGAAAATATTTTAAACATCGGGGGTGTCTGCAAATTTTACCAAATTTTTAAACCTCAAAGAAAATATTACGAACTTCCTGTAAATTTTATGAAACTCATAGATAGTCAACTGTAATTTGTAATTTATTTATAAGCAGCACGAAAGGTTTAGATGAGAGGGGGGGGGGGGGGGGTCAGCCAGGGCAATTGCCATGGGACCCGGGTCGTATTTGGGGGCCCACGTTTTAAAAATAGTAATAACTGTTTCTTTGTAATAATTTGTCTTATTAAATTGGTGTATGATGAAAGCGTAAAAAACGAAAACTTTATTTGATAGTTGACTTTTTTTAAAAACAAACTTTCTTAAGGGAGTTTTCTACTTTGTGTACACGTTAAGAAAAAGTGCTTTATTGCTTGAATCGACGGAATACACCATAGTGAGAAGCCAATTCAAAGCATTTTCGAAGAAAGCACTAGAGCGTCAAACAGAAATGCGAGCGCACGGACAAACGCATCTGTCCTCTTCTACGTTCGTTTCTTTGACGGTGGTGCCGGTTGTTGGTTTGGAGACACTGGGCGCGATTCTTGTTGAGTGAATATTTTTTCCTGTCAGATCTGCAGACATTGGTTTTGTAGCCGTTTGTGGTTTGGCATAAGATGCAGTGTTTTTTTTTGCAGAATTCGCGCATAGAAATCTACCATGGGTGCATAACCAGTGTTGTCTGATGAAACGTCCCAATTTCGGATGATCTGCATAAAATGGTTACGTAGGAGTTGCTTTGTACGGAAGCATTCTCACCACAAGAACAACCTTAGTGACACCCGGGAAAATACGAAGTTTCAGCTGTTATGGAAGCCACTTCTCCGTATTTTGACCTAAATTTATTAATCACGATATCAGGAGTGTGAAGATAATTCATGTAAGCGCATCTCTCTAGAGCCCTTGCCTATATATAGGGGAATGATGTTCTTAACGTGACAGCTTTCATTAGTGTCCTGTACGTTGTTCCGCGAAACGAAAGACTGTGCTTCTTAATGCTCGATATGGTGCATTTTCTAGACGTTAACTTCTCCCGGATTGAGCACAATCTGCACGTTTAGTAATTGTTTCACTTCCCGAGTAGCTGGTCTTACAGGACATTTCCAAAAATCAATATCAACACAATTTGTCTGCAGTCGTTTTTGCCGTGAATCTATAGCAGAACGATTTTTAGCTTCCACTCTCAGCGAGATGAGAAGGTAGACTGCGCTTTATTAACCGGTGATTAAAATGGATAATTTAATGAACATTAACATCTGATATCGGGAGCTTACTTATCGAGATCGTTAAATGAGTTTTTAAAAAAGGTATAGTCACTCGATAAATTCCTTGGGAACGCGCACTAGGTCTGATCACTTAACCCAATCGAAACTGACTGTTACCCGTATACAAAACGATTTGTGACTTTGTCGATTTTTATCGAGCCCTGAAGAAGGCCCAAACCGCGGGTCGAAACGTTGGCGAAGATAAAGAAATAATCGACGCAAAGATATTTGACTGTACTGCCGAAACTCACCTTAGATTATTTAATCACCAGTCGAAAACATCCCATCTTACTGTCTCACAAGAATTTCATGAAACTCCAAAGTTCATTAAAGTTTTCAGGGAACTTTGGCGAACTTCAAGCAATTCGTATGAAAGTTAGAAATTCAAAGCTTCAAAGAGATCCTACGAAGCACTAAAAATGTCCTAAAAAATCATAATAAATTTAGGACAACGCTACTAAATTCAGAAAATGTATCCAAAACTTTCAGAGATCCTAGAATTTATTATATTTTTTACCTGATAAGAGAAGCTTTGCCACTTCGATCACTATTCCGGATATCTTTTGTGGGTGTCCCTGTTTGCTCTACATGTTACAAATTGCCCGATTCGATTGTAGTTGGAAGCGAGTTGTTTGCTAGTCCACATTGCAGTAACAAGAAAAAAAATTACCCATATTGGCCAACCCCTGAGTCGATTCCTAGTCCCATCAGGAGTACTTGCTCCAAATTTGAAGCAAATCGGACAAGTTTGTATGGGATTATTGGACAATTTACATGGAGAAAACCCGCTAGCTCGCATTTTCGCCGCTAGGTAGATACTTAGGCATCATATTGGCACAGTACATGAAAAAAAAGAAAGTTATTTTAATTGTGTACAACTTTGTCTTAGACTACTAGTAAATCCGGCTTTGTTAAAAGAAGTTATTAAACTTTCAATGAAGTCATGTGTGAGTCAGTTCTGCATGGGGCCTAGCAGTGAATGGTTGTGTATCACTACTCGATTCCCAAGAACTAAACATTTCATGAAATAATGGTTAGGTTTAGCTCAATAGCATGGTCAGGAGAATTATAGTGAAGAATACTAGTCATGTTTAGGTTAGAACATTTTAGGTCCGCATGTTACCGCATAGAGAACGTCAACACTAACTTTTCAACAGAGAGCGATAGAAATTTGTTGTCTTCTACAAAGTTGTAGAACAGACATTTTGCAGTATTTCTTCAGAATATCTTGATATTCTATCTCTCTTCTACGAAAAGTTAGTGTTGTCGCTCTCTCTATGCTGTCGTAGGTGCAACTAATATTTTCTAACCAAAACATAACTCGTATTATGTACTACAATTCTTATAAACATACTATTCAGCTAAATCTAACCATTAATTCACAACGATGTATAGTTCGCGGAACTTCAGAACTGATACACATCCATGCACTGCTAGACCCTTGTAAAACTGACTCAGCCATAATTTCGTTAAAAGTTTAATAAGTTCTTATATCAAAGCCGAATTGACTAACAGTCTTCGACAAAATTGTAAACAATTATATTATCTCTCTTATTTTCACTGATCGTGATAATACAATGTATACACTGCCACCTAGCGATCAACATGCGAGATAGTGAGTTTTCTCCATGTAAATTTTCGAAAAATCCCATACAAACTTCAGACACGTTGATCCGGTAGCTAAACTTGTCCGATTTGCTGCAAAATCGGTGTAAGTACTCCTGGTGAGACTAGGAATAGACTCACGGGTGGGTCGATTGAGTTTTCAAAAATTCATTATTTTTCTAGGCAGTTTAGTCCACATGTGTCATCCCAACCTGGTATTATATCATTAATGTAGCTGAAGATCCGTTTGGGACAGATATACCTTCCGAAGTATCGCTTCCTTCAAATAAATAAGGCTCGCAATAACAGAGAATATGTTCCGAGCTTTTTTCAGGTGATACTTAGCAGAACAATGTCCTGTAAATAGGCCTGGGATTATACGCAAGTCTGTTCGTTTACGATCCATTAGTTTTTTGGCTCTCGTTGTATCTAGACGCACGAATTTCTTTGTTTGTCAAGAGCCTACCACGCTATGCCAGTTATTTAGTAGTTGGTCTCTTGTGCAAGCTGAAAGATCTAATTAGATGGCACAGGTAGAAATGGTTCTGATCCAACAAACTCTACAGCTCTTTACCACACTGGGTTAAGAACCATAGTATATCCTTGAGTTTCAGCTCTATGAACATACATTTCATCTATGTATAGAGAACAAAAAATCCGGATATGCAATTGTACTACTGCAGGGCAGGTACATATCAAATGATCAAATGATATGATATCCGTAATCGGATTCACAAAGATCACACGAATAATACTCAGCACGCTGAATAGTAGCCATGTGATAAATGAGTTCGCAATGTCCAGCCAGTGCCATGCCTAGAATACTGTAGTTGTACTTGGTAAAATGCACCCAATTTTTCGACATTTTCAGATTTATATCCGGCAGAAATTTTTTTGTTGAAACGCAAGATTGCAAGCTACGGCAATGGTTGACATGTTCAAATGCAGCCCAAAAGCGAATCTTGTGCTTTATTTAACTTATTGACAGTGGTAGAACTGATTATGGTCCAACGAAGTTTGTCAAATCGCCCGCTGTAGCCAATTCGTCCGCTTATTCATTTTCAGTAATACTAGAATGACTCATAGAAGGTAGATAGTATTTGAAATTCTAAGTTCATCGATTTGGGTTTAAGGTTCCTCAGCAAGCCATCGGCAACAAGGTTGCATAGAACTGGTGACAGCACACCGCCTTGAGGATATCCACAGTCACTCAGTTTCCTTATCTGTACCTGTCTTAATGATGGGCACAGACTTCGGTCGTTAAGCATTGCGTGTATCCAGTTCGTGGTATATGAAGGTACTCCATGACCTCGTGCTGCTTTCAAAATGGATTCAGAAGGAGTATACATCACGCATAACTTGAAGCGGACAAGCCTATTTGTATGCTGCTACTATAGGTTAGTTTGTTTTATCCACAGCCTCATCCAAGTCACTTAAATACTCAATCGTTAGAAGATACCCATGAAACCTAGTCGCCAAGCCCTCTTCGTAGAGGTCCCAGTTCGTAGATACGGGATTACGATATGTGACGATATCTAGCGAGACGTTGATCAGATAACAACGGTTCAAGCTCGTTTGGTACGAGCCAGTTTGCCAACTCATGCGTAATACCGTCAGAGCAGAGAATTACCTCTTACACCTCATTTCTGCCAGCTCGTGAAAATATTGGGCGATTTCCTACATAAAGTATGTGAAGAATTCACGCGTGTTTTTTGAAAAGGGCCAATAAGCATGCTGTCAAAATTCACTTTGAGAGGAAATTCTGGCCAAACCATCTATCGCCGATTATTAGTGACAGCAGTAAACGAAAGAGAAAACTTTTCTCTTTAATAAAATGCCAACGTCCACTCTTGGCGAGTTACGGTTTGTCCGGAATTTTCTCTCAAAGTGAAATTTGACAGTATGCTTATTGGCCGTTTACAAAAAACACGCGAGAATTGTACTAGCTAAATATGCAATCAATTTGGTGTCTTTCAAATTGATATTTGAGTTGTCTCAAATTACGTGGTGGACATTTGATAGCATCAGAAGGTTCATTATGCGGAAAATATGCCGAACAGAGTCGGAAAATGTTTTTTTCATTTGCCAAAATCAGGCGAAACTGACGAAAGAACGAAGTTTCTTTCCATACCACTAGCACTTTGCGAAATCGAAAATGAGACAACGGGGTAGGACAAAGCAAGCAAAGCGTGTTCATTATTCTCTCCGCACGCTCGTTTTCGCTTTGAGCAGAATTATATTGGTAACTTCGATATTGAACTTACTGCTGGGGAAACGAAAATACACTAGCAATGATATTTATTTGTCGATGCTCGATTCTGTAGATTTGCGAGCTAATGATGGTATTGTAAGACGGAAGCCTGATCGGTGTGCATATTTCTCATTTTAAATATGTTCTAGTTCCATTATTAGATGCACATTGCATTAATTTCATTTAATGAATGAGAATCGCAAATTACTGAGCATGCATCAAAACGAAATTGCAACTTCGGATTGTCAGCTACGAAGACGGGGTTAAAAAGCTTTCCAACATAGAAGCTTTCTTTACGGAAATACGGTTCTTGAACCAAAGCTATAGAAGCTTTTCCTTCCTGCACAAGGCGGGATAGATTCAAAGTTGCTGTACGTGTATGCCGAAGAATAATTTGTGCTACTCTAACCATACTCGATAGCAGCACTCCACATTTCATCATTCGCACTTGTTGTACAGTAGCTAGAAGATACCAAACACGTTGGCTTGTAATCGCCTATAGCGAACCCCGAAATGGGTATTGGGGACATAACCACCATTTGAATCCCATGAATTGCGAAAAAACAAACGTCCACTGTGTCAGAGATTCACTTAACACAGTAAGGGTAAGACCCACGACACACCGTGCGCGACTGGTATATTTTAATCCTGCCAGCCATTCAGTCCTCGGTACGGAGAAATATCTTGACTTGAAGATTCCTGTTTTAAGTCGCCGCTTACGACCTGGGAGCAGGAACCCAGTGGAACAATTCTTGGTTGAGAAACTTGAACCCACCCAATGCCACTCGGCCTCTAGGCTGTTATCAATCTTCTAGAGAACCCCAGCCGGTAAAAATCTACTTTTGAATCAGCCGTATTCAGCCACTTTCCAAGCAGGAGAATGGGAAGAATTGAGGTAAAACAAATACACACGTTCCATGCGGTTATCTCTGTGGAATCGATACTCGGGACATTTTTATACTAGAACTATTACATTTGAACAGCCGCATTTAAAAATTTAGAACCAGGTCTGACTTCACAAAAGAGATTATAACTACTAGAGGCCGCATGTCGCTGTTAGCACTGAGAAATTTTCATCTCGCTCTTACATATGCTAGGCCCATTAGTTTGACATATATTGCCCCGGGTATACACCTGTCAAAGTAAGTTATAATCTCTTTTGACTTTACACTTCACTTATGGGATCAATTGGGGTACGTTCACTTTCTCAAATTTTGTTACATAAAAATAAACTTCTTGGGAAACGATGGCACCGGTGGTTGAGTGGTAAGCTTGACCGCCACTCATTCCAGTTGGTTTGGGTTCAATCCCAACTGAGGTCGTTGAGATTTTTCTGAAGTGAAAAAATGACGTGACGTGACCGCCCTTCCTTCGGAAGGGAAGTAAAGCCGTTGGTCCCTGGTCCATGAGTTGATGTATCGATATCTAGTCCAGATAGTTTAGTGGAGTCACCTCTCTGGCGTCTGTAAAGAAGATGTAAAATTCAACTTCTATACTAACAAATACTCCTCCACCCGTGATACTTGTGGAGTGCGCAGTAGTATATACGGCCTCTAGCAAAAGCAAGTGTCGTTCCTTTCCTTCCGCGATCTATGTACGGGCCTGGCCGACGCCGGTATTGATCAGTAAAACACATTAGAATTACCAAGAGTAGTTGCACATTGAAAGATGTGTTTTGCGCTATTCCCAAGCATAATTATGTACTGATTCCCTGTGCAACTTTAGTTAGTCCAGATCGATAACGGAGTAGCAGCCAGGGGTGGTCGCACAAGTTCAAGCTCAAGCTCAAATAAACTTCTTGACAAACTTTATTCAGCCTTTTAAGGTTGGACAGAGAATGCGCAAAAATCGCAAACGAAAAACGCAGTTTTTTCCACACCGAGCGTTAGATCTTCATAAAAATTAATCAGCATATGTAGAATGTAGATACAGTACTGCTGATTAATTTTTATGAAGATCTAACACTTGGTGTGGAAAAAAAACTGCTTTTTTCGTTTGCGATTTTTGCGCATTCTCTGTCCAACCTTAAACAAAGTTGGTGGTTTTGATGTACTTTTTCAGCATTGGCGTAGCTTACAAGTTTGCACGAAAGCGAAAACTTTTCTGTCGGATTCACATCCGGATTTGGCAAAGAGTTTGTTTTATTTTTTTCCAACTCAATTGCTGTAACCTACCTCAATTGTCACATGGCTACTATTCAGTGTGCTGAGTAGTATACGTATGATCTTTGGTTATGCAACTTTATATAATTTGATGTGTAACTGCCCTGCAGTAACCCAGTGTGATAAAGTGCTAATGGCTTTACTACAAGGGACTCATTAACATGGGGAACGTTCCAATCGAGCCAATATATTCCGGTTTCTGATTCCTGACGTATGTGTATACATTTAACTGTTCTGTATGCAGCGTAGTGTTTCCTAGTCACATCTCTGTCCTAAAAGTTTAAGTACTGAGGTGATGGTGGTTTCAGCGATTTTCATTCATTTTATCGAATTGCGAAATATGGGTGATTTAAATGTAATTTTACAAATATGTACATAAAACACGTGTTGTTGGCTATTCCATAGCTGGTTCTTCTAAGTCCGTAGCTATACACATAAAAACACTTGTTTGTAAGCAGGCCGGAATCGAGTGAAGCTTACATTTTCGTGCCGAATGACTATAAATTTGCTTGCATTTATCTTTCGATCTTAACTCATAAATTTGATAATTATCTCGGAGGACTCGTGTTTCATTAAATTTGCCCATTCTCATCGTAGCAAAAACCAAACGTTTCCGATTGTTCGGGCAACACCATTCGCGTTACACTAGACTCGCCGGGAAACCGAAATTTTTACTGCAGGTCGTATATTCAATTGACCTAGAAATAAATAAGAAAACATACATACAGGTATACCAAAATAGACACAAAAGTGTCGGAGTCGAGCTCACGCCTATTCATATTAAGTTGTTTGACAGCTCGAAATAATAGCAGTGGCATTAGCGCGTACAGCAATATGCGACTTCAACAGTCGGCGTAGTCTTTCCATGTCGGGTCTGTTCCCGTACTAGGTAGCTGTGGGGCGGGGATCTTTGCTCTTCTGCTGCTTTTTTACAAGTTTCGCTGAATTTAATTTTTCACCTCGCAAAGTTCGCTGCAGGTAAAGAAACAGAAAAACTACTGGCAGAACTTGAACGGGAAAAAGCTATCTAACCACGTTTAACGCACAGGCGCCGCTTGTGTTGTGCTCGAATAATATGTGAAGCCCATTCGCGCGACTATTAAACGCAAGGAGGTAAATAAATAAATGAACGGAATTGTTGAATCTGACGCCAGAGTTCAATCAAGCAGTAAAACAATTAATCATAAATCACTTTATTCAAATTACACGTACGTCGTCGCCATCGTTGGTTTGACGACTTACGGCACAACGCCACCAACGGCTAGCGATGATGATGGGGTAAACAGGGGCGAGATCGATCTAGCTTGCCTTATAGGAAAGATACTCTAACTAACTGCGTTGGAACTCGTCTTTCGTTCGCTTCAATGGGGCTGCGTTGGTGTGGTTACCCTTGGCAACCGTAGAAAGCTTCGTGATCCCTTCGAGTCTGTTGAGTAGCGTACATTGTTCCCCTCTTATTGATCTTTTTAATGGCCCTACGCCGTCAAGTGGGGATTGACCTTCGGTTGATTTCAGTATGATTTATAATTTGACAATCTATAATGATTGCTCATTTTTACTGCATGTACTCTACACTCTACTAGCTATTAGTATAGTTTCTTCGCGATAATAGATGAGCAATGTATGATTGATCTTCGACCAGAACGGGAAACGAACCCGCTGTTTTTGAGACCGAAAATAGACGGTGTTACAATTGACGAGACATCGACCCTCTTTTCTAAATTCTCATACAGGCATAAACCAGATGTGGCATCGCCAACAAGCAATGCTATTAAATCCACACAGCTGAATAAAATTACCGCAAAACGGTGTCTCTTTGTCAATTTTGTTTTGAATTTTATGATTCTTATCAGTTATAATCTAAAAATTACACCAACGAATTATTATACATATCCTTTTCTTGTATTGCTATCAAACAGACTCCACTCTACGGTTCATTCGGAAACTTGGATCAGAGCGTTGCGAGTGCCGCAACACGAACACAAATGAGGCTTATTTAAATTTTGCTAATTTATAGCATTAATTAACATATATTTTCAAATTTGTAAACAAAACACTTCACATCTTGTGCGCTTGCTTATAGCGAAACACGATTGCTTCGTGAATCGTGAGACTTTCGTCGGTGCACTTCAGCTGACTGTTGTTTATTTCAACGATGATCTTCGGACTTGTCATTATTTCGCCCATTTTATTTTCAATATCAAGAGCATTTTTATACGCTCGGTTCGTCGGTTGATGGCGTTAATACCTCAATAAAATATTTTTAATTACTTCTAGACACTTCACCCAACGGAAGTTGAGCAGTGAGCTTCAAAAAAACAGTAAAAACTTTTATCATCAAGAGTCAAACGTCAAGCGTTGCATTAGGGTGACTCAAACATGAATAATCAAATTTATAATCAACCTTATCGCATCATATTACTTGATTTATTCACCCTAGTACCATCGGTTGTATCTGACTGCTCCTCCTGCTTCCCGTTGTTTGTGTTTGCGACTTTGTTGTCTCTCTCTCTGCGTACAAAGTACAACCACGTTATCAGTAAATCTGTAATGTTGACACCGTTTTTGCTGTGACTATCTGTTTCGAGTTGAAAGTTGTTGTTCTCCAACAGATGATACTATTACTTGGTTATTACATACTGCAATATTGTTTGGGTATTTCGAATGTCTCTGCAATGCATATCTAAAATTTATTTTTAGCAATCAGAGTTGTTTTTCTCTGTTGCCCCGTCGGGCTGCATAGCCTTATCTACGTACTGAGCTATCAAGTCGAAATTGTTATCGTTCAAGCACCTTCCGTACCCATTTAACGAGGGTTTGATGCATCATTATATAACTCACTGGTACACAAGTTGTAAATTAGTTTTTGCTGTTCTTTAGAATGCAGATAATTTAGAATTAAATTCTACGAAAGCTTTTTTCCAGTCAAATCGATATAAGTGTCGATTTATTTATAAGTAACAAATTTTCGTCAAATATTTGTTTCTTTTGGGAATACAACAAAATACAACAACAAGTCATTAATAATTAATACTAAAAAAACTGAACGCTTGAACTCCGGTCACCCAAAAAAAATAAAATACAATAAAATGCGTTAGTTCAAGTCGTTTCAAATTTTCACTCTAATTCAATGTATTTTAGTTTCATCAAAATATCCGAGTTTTATGAAATAGCACATAGAATAAAAAAAATTCCATCAAATTTTGTAAAATAGTTCGCACGCAAATACCATGAATTTGTTTTGTACATGAAATGATAAGGGATATCTTCTAAACATCATAAGCATACAAGATAGATCGTAAATCATGTACTAGAAATCATGAACCAGTTCACGAATCCATGAATATTTCATGATTTCGTGATCTTTTTCACGTGTACGAGTGGTCTGTCTTGACTATTGTACTCGGCATCAGGAACTGGTTAAGGGAGGGGAAATGGTTTCAGCGTGAAAAAACAATTTTTTGCGATTTCTTTTGGGTGAAGCGGATTGATCAATTGATTGATCTGGAAGAAACACGATTTGCGGTGTTAACTGCCATTCAAAAACTATTTAACCGATATATTTCAAATTTGTCATACACATTCTATGTAAAAAAAATCCTAACCTCTACGTTGAGTTTTCGAAATAATTTTCCAGTTAACTATTGCATGTGTTCGAATGGTTAGACGTTACTGAATTTTAGGAATGAGCTCAAGAGTAATATTTAATGACTTTGTGAACTATTTCACGAGTACGAATACTGAATCGGTTTTAATATACTAGGAATCATGGATCAATTCACGAATCCATGAATCATATTTGATGATTTAATTAACTGTTTGACGAGCACCAATGTTGAGTCATGATTAATATACTACGAATCATGAACCAGTTCAAGGATGTATGAATAATATTCTGAGTTCTGTGAAATCGTTTACAAAAAAATTTAGATCATAGACAAAATTGCATTTTTTTAACCTATATCATAAAAGTGGAAGCGTATTTGTTAGTGTGCTATTTCACAACCACGAATAATGAATCTTGACTGATGTACTAGCAAACAAAAATCAGTTAACGTGGCATGACTTAGAGCTTCCATTTCGCGACAACTTTCGGCTTCCCGGGATTCAGGTAATAAAGTAATAATTTCCCGAGGAATTTCGACAATATAAAATATGATTTGTTTTCTAGGAAACAAAAGCATACAGCATGGAACAGTTTTCAAAACCGATGGATTGCATGTATATTTGTGGTAAAAGAGTTCTCCGAAGTTGATTTGGAGTACAAATTACACTAGTTTACAAAATAAAAATAAAAATTTGAGCTTTAATATCTGACTTCTATTTTTGATGTAAAATCGTAAGCTGAATCCGAAAATAATGTCCAAAAAAATTACAGTATGTTTTCGAGTTGAAGTAAAAATTTGAATTTCACCTTTAAAATAAAATAAAAATACGCTTTGAGAAATTCAAATATTATCGGCTTTAATGCATCGATATTAAATATTATTGTGCTTAATTAAAGGTAATTGCATGTACTATCGGTCGCTCGAGCATTTTGTTTTGATGCAACTAATGGTTCTCACGATATTTACGAGTTTGTTGAATTTTTTTCTTAATTTTTCCTCATTTTTGAAAGTATATTGAGCGTTTGGTCAAGAAATGGGCAAAATATAGTAATTTTAAAAAAAATATATTTTAGTGAAACTTATAGCCTGCTAATAACCAATGGAAATAAGCCATCGTTAGTTTAAATCGGATGAGAATTGTGAAAGTTATTCAATTTTAAGTAGAATGAGAATTTTTGAGTTTCTTTGGCTCTTATCTTATTACTTATTGAACTATCTCTAACCCATTTTCTCCTAGGTCCTATTTCATAAAATGTTAGGGGTTCTCTGTTAGAGCTCTGTTGAACAAATAAAATGAAGAATTTGAGAAAATTTGATCTGGAGTAATATTCGACCGTTTATCCAAATGAATTCTGATAATAATAATTTCAGGCGCAGTGAAAGGATAAATCATCGAATGATTAGTATGCAACACTGCGTATAATATTTACATGTGTCATACAGAAAATAACTCTCTTCTGGTGCAAAATTCTTTATACACTAAATCCTCATGAGTCATAATCTTCATACGTTAAAACTCTATAAGTTCTCAACTATTTTTTGTAGAATGTTAACACAAACTGTACGAATCCAGTACACGACTTATTCTAGGCTTAAAACTTCAAAGTCTGAACTTCAGAATGATTTGAAGAACGTAGAATATTTTGCAATTACGTTTAGATGTCTTAGTGAATGTATTATAGTATATTGACGTTTTATGAGCCACACACCTAGAAAACATAATGTAAAGTTACGTCTCCTGACCCTGACATATACGAGCATCAAAAATGACTTAGTTTTATGTTTGATTTTAATGTTACATGACGTTTAATTTCGTAAATCATGTAATTTTACTCCTCATACAGCGTTTGTTCTAAATGGTAGGAAGTGTAATTTTATGTCATTGCGCATGTAAAGTATATGTTTCATGTAAAACTAAACGGAGCACGGTAATGTTTCGTAAATTACGGTTTGTTGAATTGTGTCATATTTGTAATTATGTCAACGATAAAATTCAATTTTTTTTGGTGTGCAGGGCAGAAAAATCGGTTCGTCTTAGAAGCCTATGCTCATCTAATATCATTTCAAAATACAAACTTCTAGACTTTTAATAACGTAAAATAAATTGTTAGTAGAACAAAATGAAACGAAAAAGAGGGATAAGTCACCATTTCTAAAACTAGTGAGAGAATTTTACATTTTGCGCCGTCATAATTTTGGTAGGAATTGGAACTGTAGTGGTAGTTGTTAACGCACCCAACTAGAGACTGGGAGATTGCTGGTTCCATTCTTGCTTGGAGACATATTTTTTTCTCAGTGTGTCCAACAAAAAGAATTGTCACCGTTTCGGTAGCTCGCTCTCTGTCTGTTTTCCATTGGACACGTTCCTAAATCCCTTGAAAAAAAGGAAAAGTAACATGACTCACGTCAAAAGCAAGAAATATACGGTTTAGAGTAGTTATTTCCGATTAAGTGAAACAACAGGTTTAAAATAACAGCATCTCTCCGTATTAAGATTGAATCAAAATTAAGTAGATAGTACACGAACTGTTATTTCCTGTTTATATTCGGGCAATTATTCGGATGGCGTGATCTTTAACGCCATTAAAAATACTGCATCCAACGGTAAGAAAGTTTAAACGCACAAGATATTGGATAAATTCGGCTTTCGATCGTTGCATACATTCAACAACTTGAACCTTACTGAATGCATAATGGTATGCTTAATTCATGATAAAATCGATATAACATTTCCTTCTACACATTGGACAAAATATATATTCGGTTAACTGTCCAAATAATTCTGGACACGTTCTAACCATATGCTACAAATCCATTATAATCGATTTATGCGACGAATGCTTATTGTTTATGAAGGCGACCGTCGTTGGATGCACGGTAGAGCTATCACCTTCCATCTCCAGAGCTTAAAATATTTACATGCAAAAGATATACGTGTACATAAATGCAGACAATTTTCTTCACTACTAATTCTACCAATTGTATACACAGATACCAGTGTTTCAAATAAATCACACATTTCACACCAAGGAGCCAGTTTCCAAAGGAGCGGTGGAAACCAATCATTGTTATGCACGTTTCTGGGAGTGAGTGAAAAAATCAAAGCAATCCAAGTTGGTTTTGACTCATAGGTTTTCACTCCTGGTTTTGGCGCCTCTTGTCCAGTCCGGTTTGTGATTCTTGTTCTGGCGCCGCTTATAGACCGAATTTAATTTCAAACTTTGCTAGTAGGGCTTCAAGATTTGTATGTTTAATTTCTCAATTATCCCAGCAGATTGTACAGGGTGCGCCAGCTGGATGTATCATTTTTCAACATAGAACAACTCCGCCATTTTTAGCCGTTTTCACAAGTAAACAAGTTTTTTAGGATATTTTATCCCATTTATTATAAACCAAATTTAGAATACAACGTCGATTAAATGATCACCCCCATTTGATACACAAAAAGCAGCTCTTTGGCGGGCATTTTGCATGACATTGGAAAGCGTTTCGGGCTTAATCGTCGCAATTTCAGCTCGTATATTAGCTTTGAGTTCGTCAAGATGCTTAGGTTAGCTAGAATACACTTTACTTTTCAAATAACCCCACAGAAAAAGTCTGGCGCCGTTAAATTCGGAGAACGAGGAGGGCATCCCCAATCATTATTTTTTGAGACAACGCGTCCTGGGAATTTGCTTTGTAAGAACTTGATTGCGGTGTGGTAAGGTGCCCTGTCTTGTTGAAAATAGAAGTTTTTCAGACCTTCTTTATGCATTTCTGGACAGACAAAGTGCGCTTAAATCCAACAGTAGCGTGCGTTGTCGATGGTATCTCTCTTTTTGAAAAAATAAAGACGGATGATTGTTTTGGAGCACACTCCATACCAAACAGTTTCTGCTGAAGTGATGAAATCCAAAAGTTCAAATGCATAGTGTAAGGATGCAAAACAGGTGTACTATTTATTGCTGTAATGGCCTAAGCCTAGTTTGGTACGCTAACCATTGAATGCTGGCCTTCGAGGTGTATCGAAAAAAAGCTTTCGCCATGAACTGTACCAAGGATCTGTTTTGCTTTTGTGTTTGATAAAATGAAAATTGAAAATCTAAATTGAGCTCGGACTTTTAAACTGTATGCTGCAATTATAATCTAGTAACCTGTTTTCATTCCTTGGCGGTTTTCACTCCTCAGGAGCCAAGAAACCATGAGTGATGAAATCATGGATTTTAATGATTTGTCAAACTATGGTTTTATGAACGCCTGCTGATTGGAGTGATTTTTGAAACACTGACAGATACACATACACTAGTGAAGTTATGGACATCGAAATTCCGTGTTAAACATTTTAGCGCGAAAATTGCAATTTCACTAAGATTGCACTTATTTAGAAGGCAAATGAAATAATTTATTCAGTTTAAGCAGTGATCGATCTGTTTTTTTAGGATGTTCGAATGAAAATTGTATCTCAATTTTTAAAACAAAAATTAATCGATTTTTTAGAGAAATAAAGCAACCCAAAGAATAATTTTTTTTAACTTACTTTTGAGTTGTGCGTCGCCTTTACACTTATTAGTGTTGTCAAAAACAAAACGAGAGATTCGACTCAGTCGGGGTCTTCCGTGGAATAAGGTGCTTTTGAGTTGTTTTGGATGCACTCAAAATTAGGTAAATTGAACTTAAATTTACTTATATGGAACTCAATGTTGGGTATAAAAAACAATCAATGAGTTGTGATTTTTTCTGTGGTTAAAGGAAAACTACCTTCAACACGGTTTACCTAATTTTACCTTATCCCATGATGCCCCGAGATTGAGTCAAAAGAACTCTATTTTAGGTATTTTTTCGTATGCGTGTAAATAACTGTTTGTCGTCCCTGGGAAAAATTTTGCAGGCTCACAGAGCATATCAAACTATTATAAATGCTTTATGCAACTTTATAGAAAATTTTCAATCGTATCGCAGAACACTGACAGTTTTTCATATGATAGCCCTGAGTAGTGTGTGTGTGTGTGTTTGGAACGAAAACTACCTCTGTATTCTTATGTGTGAGAGTTCCTTCAACGCTTGGTTGTGACGACATAATCATTACCACTCGTTTACAATGAGTTAGGGCCAGCCCCATGTAAACTAATGCTTATAAAGTTGTGAACCATTTGCCTAAAATTTGAACTTTTAGTTAAAATCACATATGTACTTCGAAAGTTATTTGCATAAAAATTCTGCTCTGGAGCAGACAGTTTAGTAGTTTTTTTTTTCTAATTTTCAAAAGAACGGTGGAAACATTTTTCTGAACTTAGTTGAGATTATCAATGTTTTTCAATAGAACATTAAGGGACACAGATGGAAGTGAAAACATGTCGTGCCAAGGTTTATTTGGGTTATTTAATGATGTGGAAGTTTATGCTTCGAGACTACGACTTTCATACTTAATTTTGGAAGAAAAAACTGGTATTACTTTATCGACACTGTTCACACTTACACTAATTTATGGTTTTCGCAACTTGCAATTCCAAATATCTATCCACCTGTCAACATTTTAAATTTAAACATCAAACATCTCTCTCGTGGTTAAATTTAACAGTTCAAGAGAAAATTATTTTCGATCTATCAATTTTTAACCAAAAGTTAAACATAACATCGCCAAATGGTTCACAGCATGCATTGAAAGAACGAAACACGTTAACATCCTGTGGAAAACTATTGAATTTATTCAATCCTCAAACGCATGAAATGCACATTGTTGCCATTTCATTATCTAATCGAGTGTAGGAAATATAGTTTTCAAATGGAATTCACGGGAATATCGTGTGAAAAGCACATCAATATCATAAGAAATAACACTTACAAAAATTTCCAATCGAATTACTTGTGAATGTCACTTCGTTTTTCCTATAAATTTAATTGACAAAATAAACGGCGAAATCAATAGATTTACATATAGAAATACACTACATGTGTTTCACGGAAAGTTTATATTTTATGACTCAATAGCATAACATTGTACATTCAATGAACAAGTATGTCATATTCACATATCAAGTGCGTTTTATTGGATATCCATGTGAAATTCAAAGAAAAATCATTTGCTTTATATTTTATCATGAAAACGAACATGAAAGTGATGTTTAATTGCATATGGTTTTATCGTGTTGATTATGTTCAGTGCAAGAACGATGATCTACACGCAGAATTTAATTTATGCATCGATAGCATACTTTTCTATCTGCCTCTCGCTTCTTCTGCTGTAAATTTTATGCATTGGACATATTCGGTCTATCCACTCATTGAATGCATACTAGAAGTATATGCATGAAAATGCATAAAAATTACAGCAGAAGAAAAGAGACGGGAATTGAAAGTATGCTAACTATGCATATTTTTGTTTCTCAGTGTATGTCACGGCCTGCCCAGTTTTTTTTCTTTTAAAGCATATTTCAAAGTGCGACAGATATTGCGAAAAATAGTCTCAACATGTTTAGCACACACACGATATCCTGGCATGCTGCTTGTCGCACAGCCCGATTTATTTGATCCTCAATTAGCATATTCCAGTTGACCGAATTTGTATGTACATGTGAATAAAATTTTCGAATATTTATTGCAACGCCTGGTTATTCAAAAGCCGCTAACTACAATTCGGTATTTGACATTCAAATTATCAGTGCTCTATTATGCTTCCCGTAATGATTTAGCACCTTTAGTGGCACGAGGCGGTGGATCAAGGTAACTTCTGGCTAACTTTTCGACATCTGTGCAACGCAGAGTGAATGCAGACGTTTTGAGTTGGGGGGCGACCTGTGTGATTGCCCAATTTCGAGCTGTTATTTTTTACACCACCACAGAACACGAAAAAATAAGGCTTTTGCTTAAAACTCAATCGAGGTGCTCCATCAATACGCTCCAATTGAAAGCTTTCGTTAGTATTGTAAAAATATCCCTTCATTCGCAGCAAACAGGAACCTATCTTTGATTTTTCGAACGGAACTTCGACGCAACGTAAGTGGCGAAGCATTCTGTTTGGTCCTTCTTTTTCATAACGCAACTGCCCAAACAAGCGGTATCGGAGTACTTTGATGGAATGTGTTGTAGCACGTTTTAATAATATTAGAGCTATTCAGCTGATCGTTTTCGTGATTATGCAAATAATTCGGCTAATTTGCTAATTTGTGTAGCAAATTAGGGAATTAGTTTTTTGTTTATCTGCACAATCGTTCAACTTTACTTGGAAAGTCATAACTCTGATAGTAATGGCTTTCGTTTGAACTGTCCCGAATATACATAATTGGCTTATAGGAAGCATGCGACATATTTGGCGAAATTCAAAACTTCAACCTAGACTACTGTATCAATCCATACATTTACAACAATATATAGGGTGATGAGCGCATTATTGCTATGTTTCTATTATCATGCTACCCATTTGAAGCCGTTGGTTAGAGCAGTGTCTGCCATCTTTGTTTAACGCATTGAGTCAAATGGTAGCGCAACAATAGGGTCACACGATGCGTGTTTTCGTTGCGCTCAAACACAAGAATTTCACTGTTTTCATCGCATGTATGTTATTATCTTGGTACTTAACAACGAAGCAAAGCTGTTGATGCCAATTTGTACGCATTCCATTGTTTGTAGGCCAAGTAATTAATGATTCAGTGAGGCGCCTTCCTTAGTATGGTGAAAATAGGCACTTCACCCTAATAGTATTTGGCAGTTTATTATAGCTATTGGCATAACTATCTTATGTTCTATCAATGTAGTATATACAGGTATGGCGAAGATGGCACTTTGGTATTCGTAAGATGAATCTTACATGAGTGGTGTGAGTGACCACAGAATAAATCGACTTGCTTTCGTCATACCGTTCGTTCCGCTCCCATTGAATCGTGTGAACGCTATGAAGTCGACCTGTTGTGCTTCCGGATTGTTTACATTAAAGGGACTAGAATAACAAAGAGACGCCATCTTAATTCAGTGAAAACAATTCAACTAGCAACCAGGCTACAGGTCACAGGCAACACTGCAAATGTGCAAGCCTCACCAAACTTGTTTGTTGTTATTCCGTTTGTTTCTTCTAACCAATATAAAAATCCGATGCGACTTCTGGTCTGCTGAGTTCCTCGACCAGCTAAGACATAGTTATATCCGCAGGAATCGTATTCTGCAGTAGCAAAACCATATTAAGCCAAAATATATTATTTGCATCATTTGGTATTCGTTACCCTCATGCTGAATTTCGTGCTCCCATAAAACCAAGCCCTTTTCTCTTTAGTGTTACTAAACACGATGGTATTGTAACAAATTTGGTTGGAGGATATAATTGTTATCTTTTAAATCTTTAGTAATTTTAATGAATTGCATAACAATACTTCCTTAAAAACAATGCCACATAAAGCTAAACATTTGCGACTGACAACTCTCTTGTTCGTTTGGAATGACATTGACAGTAAAATTGGAATTCCAAACGGAACATGGCGTCTCTTTGTTATTCTAGTCTCTTTAGTTTACATATTTTTGGTTGCCAATACTAGCAAACCGTGTGTTCTGCCACACCTATATATACCTCATTGATGTTCTATGGGATTCCGTATACATGCGTACTATGCGGATAATGGCGGTTTAGTAGAAGGCTTAATTTTTTAACTCTTTAATCTCACTGTAACATCATATTCCCTGATAGATACGAATATTTCGACCATGATCTCAAGACGTAGGACGAATTCCTTATTTACTGTAACCTGTACGTTATAAAATCATGCATGTATACATGAGCCAATAAGTGAAGAGAAAGATCGATTTGGTTATTTTGCAATTTCTTGCTTTCAAGCTTTACAGTGTGCTTCAAAAGAGCATTCCTCAAACATGTGTACACATTTTGTAGAAATTGTGTACCATTATTTCAGAACTGGCTCGACATGATTCCTTAACCATATACTTCCATATAACCCGTTGTCACTAGCAACTGGCATGTCTTTACGGCTTAGATAAGTTTCGCAAACACTGCACATGCCGATTCGTACGGTATAGGTCTACTATAATAGGCAGTAACCGTCATCAAGCCAGAGATTCAATTGGAGAGTGAGTGAGTGAATTGGCCTTATGTACTTAAACTGTACGAAATAGATGTCGTACGACGCACAGAAAAAAGTTCAACGAACCTGCCTGTCTGTCTGCCTGCCGAATGCCGACGATAGTCGTGAGTTGCTTTGATGCATAGCGTGCACAGTCCCACAACACAAGTTAACACACATTTGATGGATTAGTTGGTAGTAGATACGCCGGGCAACAGCGCAGCTCCAGTTGTATGATATTGCAAATAACGTTATCATCAAAATTTGTTTACTTAGAAAAATATCAGCAAATGGAACAAAAAATAATTCCCCTTATAACAGTTTGGTGCGGTGTTTGTTCTGTGTGTAGTTTTTCAGTAAATAAGTTTTATTATATGCATTGTTTGGTATATAATGCAATTATCAGGATTCAGGATATTACTCAAGTAACTTAGAATTTGTTTGATACCAATATTGTACCAATAATTGAAGGTCTCTTTCTTCGCATACCCAAAGCGTGAAAGAACGCAAAACATATAACTCCTTATAGAGAGATTGGACAGTAACATCGATCAAGTTACATTTTCATTGCCTAATATAATGACGCAAATGCCGAAAATTGTGTAAAAGTTAAGTATATATCACCACTGCGAATCCGTAGTGTCCGTTCCGTTATGCGATAGGAACTTATCCTTATAAAAACACCTTCGGAAGTGCTATCAAATTTCGTAAAATCCAATTAACCTTTCCATTGGTGAGTTCCACCTTTGACTATACACGTACTCAACATATTCACACGATGGGAAGACCGACCGACTGATAGTCGCGTTTCCCAAAAAAAAACCTTTGCTAACCTTGAGGCCATAAACCCCATTCAATAAAGTGAGCTAGCCAGTCAGAAGATTCTCAAATGTCAGTATGATCGTTGTATACTAGCCCTGCTACAGTAGTGTATGCTAAAAATAGATTTAAATTCCAGAAGGGGGAGTACCTATTACTAAAATTTTCCTTGCACTGGTTGGTGCGGGAACGGCGTGTGGGGTATAACTGTAACATTTATGTCATATCGAAACAAAAAAATCTGACCATGCCGAAATAAGCGGATCCGATGAGTAGTCCCTACATGAAATGGATAAATGAAACATGAACTCGTTTGGGTTACCTTTCCTGCGCTACATAGTTGATTTTTTTTAGTAACCAATCCCCGCTACGAAAAAAAAACACATGATACGTTTAGCGATAAACAATGTTGTACGTACATGTACTCGTTCGTGCTTTTCTTAGTTTTTGTACTCTTAATATGGTTTGATTTGCTCATTGGTGGCAGAGGCATTTAAACGTGTAGGGGAGTGAGTCGTATTCGTTGTGAAGGAAATGCGGTTTAGTGGATTTCGAGTAGTTACCAGCTTTCACTGTGACTGATTTTGTTCTTCTTTCTTCGTAAATTTCAAAGCCACGCGGGCTTGATTTGCAAGTCAAAACTTTCTGCTTTTGAAAATTTGTTTATATGTATCTCTATACTATTAATTAGTACTAATTGATTGGCATAATCTAGTAGATTGTGAAGCTATTGCATTGGACCTTAAAAATGTATCCTTGATTACAAACAGTGTTTCATTATCAGTGTTTCAATATCTTAATGGTCTATGCATAATAGACTGGTTCAATTTTTGACTTTTAGCTCCACCAGGCTCTACTGATTCCTTTTATGGCCCTTAGTAATTGTGCAAATTTTGGTAGCGATCGGTTGTGTCTACGGACCCTCCAAAAATTTCAAAGTTTATATGGAAGTTTGTATGAAAAATCGGTTAACATTGAAAATAAATTCTTGAAAAATCACCTCATCAATCAATTAATCAGAACACTATATATTTCTAAAGGTATTCTTCTACTGAACACATTCAGGGAGCATTAATCGATTTTCCATACAAACTTCCATATAACCTTTGAATTTTTTGGAGGGTCCGTAGACACAACCGATCGGTACCAAAATTTGCACAATTACTAAGGGCCATAAAAGGAATCAGTAGAGCCTGGTGGAGCTAAAAGTCAAAAAAATATATTTATAAGTTTACTTAACACACAACAGTTCCATTTTCAAACCAAACACATTAGGTACCTGGCCTTATCGAATTCATGTCGACCATCGATGAGACACGATGAAAATAACCCGATTTGCGGTGTTAACTGCTATTCAAAATTTATTAAACCGATTTATTTAAAAAATTTCATGCTCATTCTACGTATAAAATATTTAACCCCTACGCCGAGTTTTCGAGATAATTTTTCAATTAATGATTTTTTTTACTCATTTGAAATAAAAATTGCTACTTTCACGAAAGATTCCGACATTTTATGGGTAAAAAACATTTTTAATGCATTTTTCCCCTGATAGTAATCAAAAAAGTGCCCAATTGGGAACAGCTGAAATTGAATCGAAAACAGGGTACATTTGCCATTAATTAATGGGTATTTTATTTCAACCGTGTAGTTGTCTCATCTACTCAGAAAAATAAAACAACCCTATTAACACGGTGCTGCAAAATAAAACTTTTGAATGTACTTTTAAAGTGATCTGTTAAATGTTGTAGGTCTGGTCAGATACAAAACGAAACCACGCTTGATCAATTTCATATACCCTCAAAATCTTAATTTATAGCAAAAAAACGATTTTTCTATACTCTCGCCACTATAAAAATTTCTACGCGGTCAACCGATTTTAAGTTTTTAATGTTCTGAAAAGAAAAAAAACGATCTTTCCAACGGTATGCTATTATGTTCTTCTGTGAAAAATATTTTGTGTTTTAGAGACAACAATATGAAAACTTACTTTTTTCATTAAAACATATGAAAATTGCCTAACGTTTTTATCAGGAAGCGTCTGTTGTTTATGATCAAAATCGGTTGAAGAATGGTTGAGTTATAAATTTTTTCTAGATTAGAAACTTACTCGTATGAACTTTTAAGGGTAAGATCCCATATAAAATAAAAAAATAGATTTTTTTGCTCGATTACGTATACATTCCAAAGTATGTGCGTGAACTTTGGGCTTGAAACTGGAAAAATAACGGGAGATATAATTAAACCCTAACCCCTTAAGAGTTCATGCGAACAAGTTTCAAATTTGGAAAAAAATAATTACTCTATCATTTTTCAACCAATTTTTATCATAAACAGGTCGGTGGATGCGGATATAAATGTTCTATCTGAATTTTTGTTAAAAATGATACGAATCCTGATAAAAATGTTATGTAATCTTCATATTTTTATGAAAAAATCTCTAAATTACGGTAGATTTCATGTTATTGTCCCAAATCCGCAAAGTATTTATGACAAATCTACATAATATAGCATAATGTTGCAAAAGTCATCATTTCTTTTCTTTCCAAAACACTAAAAAAAATTAAAATCGGTGGAAAAATGGCCGGGTAGAATTTTTTTTAGAGCCGAGAGTTCCGAAAACATTCTTTTGCTATACATCATTTTTCAAACATTATTTTGTGTTGTATTTGACGAGTTCTACAACCTACAAGGTCACTTGAAAAGTACCAAATCACTGTATAATAGGTTGTTTTAATTAAATTAAGGCAGACCCGTAGCCTGTGGTTGGTCGGGTTAGCCCCGTCAAAGGCGTCAATCATAGATGTGCGCTGAAATCCTGATCTGCTTTAAAAAATAAGTTAGGATATTGAGCAAATTGCAAATTGAACTGTCACGCAAGTGTGCACTTTCTCTTGAAGTGTGATAAAAGTGCACGTTCACGTCGGATCGCTTGGGAGTTTTCAGTGCAGTTATTTATTGAAAAGCAATTGCATCTCTGGTTGAAATGTTGAGCTACTTGTTGTTTCTGTAAATCCTGTGAGCTCTTTGTTCTATCTCAAATTCCAAGGCCAGGAGCTGTTTTTTGGCCTTGTGGCTTTTCTCGAGTTGTTTTATTCGATAGAAGGAATCTCGCCTATAGTTTTGAGGAGCAGTAGTAGATGTTCCCACAAGGGAATCGTCAGAGTTATACTCTTCCTGATCCAAGAGAATAAAACATTTTGTTGTGTTGAGTGGTGTAGCTCTCTTTAGTATTTCTGCAAAAGAGTACAAAAGAGCGCGTCTTTTAAGGGTTTTCATACTCATGCTTCTCTGCGCACTTGCCACACCGAGGCTTATTGCTACAATGACAACCACACCGTCAATCTCAACTACGAGAACGGGCACGTAGACGCGGTAGTCCATCATTAAAGACTCTTCGCCAGTAATGTCATTCGCTCGCTTTTGACAGGAGAGCACAATTCTGAGCCTATCTGAGGAGCATTCGAGATATCTGTAACGCATGAATATTTCTTTCGAAATCCTTAAAATACTTATCTTTGATCTGAAAGAAGATGTGGTATGGTCCGACCAAGTTCAATACGTTTGATTTTTTGACGAGAGCTTGATGAGAAGTGCAAAACTAGAACAATACGAATGGTAAGACAGATCCGCACGTGACCTGAAGTCTCCTGAAACAAATTCCCGGACAATCGTTGTTTTCGGGGAATGGCCTTTTCAATTAGCTACACTTCGAGTGCTGGACCCTGTTCACACACTGTTCTGAGCGTCTTCATCACCACATGAATTTCTGGTTAAACTCGATAATTAATCTACCAAACCCGGAAGTTCCAACCCTCGGTTCTAGCAAGTTAGCGCCATGTCTTCAGTTAGACCGTTCTAAAAAAACGCTCATGTACACTAGAAAACATGTTTCAGGGCCCTCTTTTTTCGATACTATAGTGACATGGGGGAATTTACTATCTTCTAGTATACGAACCGTGCACTGAATATAAACATTAGAATCACGGATCCCACGATGATTCTAAAGCTCAATGAAATAATCGGCGACATGGTTATACAAACGAGTTTATACACGAAGTTACATACACGCGATATACAAACGCCCATGGGATCAAACTCGTTAACATACAAACGCAAGTAACCTGCGTAACCTGCAACACAAACCAGTAACAAATGCGAACAAGCAATCGCGATCATCCACATACTCCGCAATCTCGCAAACATGAAGACGACCCGCCGATTAACTCAACGTGTGATCCCTTTGGAATTTTTAAACAATAGCGTAAACATATAAACTCTCATTCCCACGTAATCGTGAACTCTCTACGCCCCCACGTCTGAACCGTACAAGCAATATCACAACCACCTGCTGCAATTGACCTTACCTAGTGTTTCAGTGGGTGACATTTCCCGTCTCGTCTGCAATTGTAGTGAGTGATTCTCACAGGAATCCGTTACGAGAATCATGCTCTACAGCTCCAGTAGGACCATTCTCATAAAAATAACACTTTTTCGTAGTATCTAAGACATTTTGCAATTATATTATGCATATTTGACAACAGAAAAATGTCGGATAAATTATGGAAAATGTTTATCGGTACGACAGTCTCCCCTACATGCACATTTTCCAGCTATTCAGTTCGTTAGTAGCTGCTGATTTGTATGCTCGTTCGAATCGTACATCAACTAGTGCTGTTGCATATTTTCGTATAATCGATCGCAGTATGATGAGAGTGTAAGCAGATAGCTGATGAAGCATACCCGAATGGGTGATGAAAGCTCTCTGCGAAATTACCAAGCATATGCAGTTATATTGATGTCGAACCATTATTGTACTATAAGAACTCCTTGAAACTAAACTGTCCATCTGTCCACATTGCATTGGACAAGAAATATCCAACCCGAAGTGGCATATATGGTAATGCCGCTAATTACGTTATTGAAAATGGATAAGAGAAATTAACATTGCAATGGGTGTCGCTGTCACTCAGGCCGTGGGGATCGTCATAGACGAACCCATCGGTACGTATGTTTGGCAAACAGCACTCGAGCTCAATCAAAAACAAACATTCCGCGTGTAGGGTCAACAATAGCGCACTCCAGACAATCTGAAATGTGTTCATTAGGGTGACCGGAAAAATTACTGTGACTTCTAAACCTGTAGCTAGTTAGATAAAACTTAAATTTGCATCAAAAACAGAAATGGTCATGTTTCCGACTCCGGCAACCACGTCATGATTCTTGAACAAAAATGACAGTAACTAATTTTATTTGCCAGCCTAATCGTTATATTGTTTGCAGAGTGATAGACAACAGATATTTGCGGATGAAACTCTAGTGGTACAAAATATAAGCAAGGCTAACAATCGAATCGAACACGGCTCGGCGGGCCCCTCCCTCCCACTATTTTTATACCTACCAGATTCAACAGTTGATAAAGTGGATGTTTGTTGTTGCCTGGACGTCTACCCTATGGAAAATTTTCTAAATGAGTAAGATTGTATAATTAACGTTGGAGATAGCCTCGACGATTGTTACTTGGACAAGTTCGGAGCTGATAAGGGTTTCGTGAACAAGTTGTTTGGATCGATGGGGCCAATGGCAGTGTTTGTGAATACTAAATGTTGCCAAATGTAATGAAATGCGTCCAATAATGGGCAACAACTTTAGTTCCAAATTTTACTTTTACCCGTACGTTTAATTGCTGAATGTTCCCTGGTATCTATGACAATTTTGGTAAAGTCGTTTGTATCACTAGTAAACCTAAGAACAGAATACTTCATGACTAATAGAAAGTTTGAAAACCTATCTGTCCATAAGTTGATTTCAATGAAGAGTGAAGTCATGACATGCATGTATCAACAGTTTTTGAATCGGCACTTAAACAACTGTCAAAATACACTTTATGGGGAAATGCTGGACGTATGTACCGTTAATCTCCGGGTACAGATCCCATCTGTGGAAAGAGAAGAAAACATGTCTTTTTTAAAATATAAACAACTCTCTTTCGCCATCAACGTCTCGTCCGAATTTTCCCTTCAACATGCATTTTGATGGTTGCTTACTAGCCGTTTGAAAAATGCGAGATCGGTGTGTGCGCCCTGACGTAGCTATCTCTTCGCTTCCCGGCAGAGACAGTTTCGAAGCAACCCACTTACATTTCATCATCGACACCAGAAACACGTTTTGGTTGCCCCTTCAATACGAGTACTGCCGCCGCTGACTAATGCAACGCGTTCCGGTGCATAGCTGTTGCTAAGAGCTGATTTGTTTAGTGTGAGTTGTTTGTACGCACTCAAACGCACATTGCCAGTTAAAAGGCGCGGACGACTACGAAAATAGTACGGTTAAGCAAATTATTATCAGGCGATTCGTTCCGGAGCGGTGGCTCATTGAAGGGTTTTGATAGGGTGTATGGATTACTAGCTTGAAGTATCTGTCAGTCTTTTTAAGATCAAAGAGACAAAATGTTGACAAATTTGGTTAACGACGAAACGAAAAAATCTCAATATTCACAGTCATGATGTCACGAAGTCGTATTTCCATAATTAGAAATTTCACTGCACTGAATTAGAATGATACTTGCGATTGACTGAAAAGAAAATTCATGTATATTGAGCCCGCTGAATATAAACTTCTGACTGGTAGTGTGCGGAAACTCACATATGTACTTGCCTACAGTATAGCATCAGCAGACAGATAGACAGACAGCCGGTGGTTCGCCCAACCGAGGGGTGCGCTAGACGATATTTGTAGGAAATACAAAAAAAAATTGCGCTAAATTAATAGCTCTTCGTGAGTACGTTTTAGAAGACGATTTTTAGAGTGATTGCATAAGATTTCTATATAAGATAGGCAAAAATGTGCCAAAGTCCACAAAAGTCAATTTTCGGCAGATTTTTTTGACGTAGGACTACGTCTTTGTTTTTGATATGGGGGTGCACTCTGCAAATTCTACAAAAATGGTATGTAACGAAAAGTGGTCCAATTTTAAACGCATATAATTCAGCCATCTCACGATAAATTTTCAAATTTTTTGCGCGAATCGCCCCGAAATACTTCTAAGAATAGATTCCAATAGATAAACCCAAAGATTTTTGAAATCATAGCATTAAAAAATTAAATAATATACAACCTTGTCAAA
Source organism: Topomyia yanbarensis (assembly GCF_030247195.1). NCBI lineage: Eukaryota > Metazoa > Arthropoda > Insecta > Diptera > Culicidae > Topomyia > Topomyia yanbarensis. The sequence goes on from NC_080672.1 coordinate 387,428,414, forward strand.
ATATCGCGCATTAACACACAGAAGATAGCGCTTCCCAAGCCCTGTACGACGGTTTGGTGTACCTAGCGCGCAACGCTTCTATGAATGACGTCATCATCGACTATTTAAAGAACGGACTTGGCCAGACACGCTCAGTTCCCTGTTGAACGGCTGGCGAAGCAGATCACTGCGCTGTGTTTTTTACAGCCAGTGTAGCTGAGCTAGAAGTCCGTTACACTGGCTGTGGAGGGACGTTACCCTGTGTCGTCCAACAGGCGACCGCTCTAACTGCTTCCTAAATGCCGCTGTAATGTTGCCAGTAAATTTTTGGTTTAACTAGCACATGTATTTGCTATTTGCGCTTGAAATTAAGTAATGTAGTGGTAGTAATAAGCTTCCCATTTTGGTTTAAACGCAAGGACAGTTTTTAAAACAGGATTTGATTAATTAGTTTAGTTCATCTAAGCAATTTTATCAATTCTGCAATTTAAAAGGAATTTTACGGAACTTGGTGAATTTGGCCCCACTTGCAACTAGTATAATCAACCTGCACAAAGTGTTGCATAACGCAGGGCTGTTTTTGGAACAAAATCATTCAGCCCTTCGCTATGCAAAATCGCGATATTATAACAAATGGGCTAAGCGCGGCCGTTTCTTTCAATCGGGAAAGGCCGCGTGGAATTTTGGTGAAACGCGCTAATAGTGTCGTGGTGGTACTAGTTGTCTCTTTCGCTCTACCCATCATCAACAGCGTTGACTCATTTTGCATTGTGCGCTTGGGTTCAATGTTTGGAGCGAATGTGCAAAGCAAAGTCATTATTTTCTAACTAATAAGTGAATGAGATATTACAATCACCTTATATGTTTCTTGTTAGACATGTTTTGTACATATCTGGTAAAAATAATTCGTCATAAACACATTTTTTCAAACATGATTCCTGATTTCTAAACATGTCCAAAAAATAAGACATGTTTATAGCAAGTGGGTAAAATGAACATGTGGCGGTGGTAAAATGAACAGCTTCTGGTGACCTGCAAAATGTCCTGTATGTATGCAATGCGCAGCGTTGGAAAGCATTTTCCGATCAATGCTAATACCCAACAAATCATGAGCTTTGCATACACACAGGGCATTTTGCAGACAAAAAAAAATAGTCACGGAAGAATTGAATTTTAATGACGTAATATTTACCATTTTACAATCCTGTGGCATCGAAAACACATCTACAAACTTGGGGTTATCCATGGGTGTTTGAACTTTTAGGATCTGTTTGAGAGCAACTAGAAAGCTTGTCCTATACATGAGGTGTGATTATATTGTCTAAAATTTGATTTTTCTTCACCGGTCCGGGTGTTTTTTCCCACACACTAAATATTTTACATTAAGTAGTATAGTCCTACGTCTACAGTTCGTGCAACCCCATAGGGCTGCCCCTTGTAGTTTTTTTTAGATTACATCAAATCTCGACGTATCATGCATTTTAAAGACATTTGGCATCAAAAATACAAATTCGATTTTGAAATGTTTCCCCCCTTTGAACATTTTTCAGTTCAGTTTATACGGGAATTTATTGTGTGGCCGCACTTTTCGACCCGTTACTCCGGAACCGGCAGTCCAATCAATACAAAATTCAATAGCAGCCGATGGGAAAGTTGTACCTTTCATTCGGTCCAGCCATCTCTGAGAAGCAGAGGTGACATTTTTTCCACATACATACATACATACACATACAGATATTTCCCCCGTCGTCGTTATGGTCAGCATCAAGGGTCCAATGACGACAGTCGAAATGTGCGGCGACAAGCTGAAAATTATCGTGGAGGGCCTTTTCCCGAAGCACGACCCAACCGCATGGCCGCCTACACCGTACACTGATGCAGATGGTGGAAATGCAGGTGACAATCGGGTTTCCAACGACGAGCTCCTTATAGTGGCAAAAGGGCTGAAAGCGAAGAAAGCTCCCGGACCGGATGGTATCCCCAACGTGGCACTGAAGACTGCGATCCTGCCGTTTCCGGACATGTTCAGGATAGTCCTACAGAAATGCCTGGACGATGGCTACTTCCCGGATAGATGGAAGATTCAGAAGCTGGTGTTACTGCCAAAACCAGGGAAACCACCAGGAGATCCAGCATCGTATCGGCCTATATGCCTGCTGGATACTCTCGGTAAACTCCTGGAAAGAGTCATCCTCAACAGGCTGACGACCTACGCTGAAAGTGAGAACGGACTATCGCAGAGACAGTTCGGGTCCGGAAAGGAATATCGACGGTGGACGCCATCCGCATCGTCATCGCGAACGCGGAGAAAGCATTGAAGCAAAAAAGAAGGGGTAATCGCTACTGCGCCGTGGTAACGATAGACGTGAAGAACGCGTTCAACAGTGCTAGCTGGGGAGCCATCGCCGTAGCGCTGGATAGAATGCGGGTTCCGGACTATCTGTGCAAGGTTCTGAAAAGTTACTTTCAGAACCGAGTACTGGTCTACGAAACGACCACGGGACAGAGGTCGATTAGGGTAACGGCGGGAGTACCTCAGGGCTCTATACTCGGCCCAACGCTCTGGAATATTATGTACAATGGAGTGCTAACATTGGAACTGCCCAGGGGAGTGGAGATCGTCGGCTTTGCAGATGATTTTGTCCTGACGATAACGGGCGAGACCCTTGAGGAGATGGAGATGCTGACGGCAGAGACAATAGGCATCGTGGAAACCTGGATGAGGTAGTGCTGGTTAGCAACCGTAAGCAAATCCAGCGTCTCGGGATCAGCGTCGGAGGACAATCCATTCCATCGATGCGCGCGCTGAAGCACCTGGGTGTGATGGTTGACGATCGGTTGAATTACAACTGCCATGTCGACTATGTATGTGAGAAGGCTGCGAGGACAACTAGCGCATTGGCAAGGATCATGCCGAATCACGGAGGGGCAAGAGGCAGCACGAGACGTCTCCTGGCGGGTGTCTCATCCTCAATCCTGAGATATGGCGTACCGGCCTGGGCTGATGCGCTGAACTCTAAGCGGAACCGGACGAAGTTGACAAGCACTTTTCGCCTAATGGCTGTTCGTGTCGCGAGTGCGTACATCACGATATCGTCGGAGGCGGTATGCGTAATTGCCGGGATGATTCCCATCTGCATCACTCTGGCTGAGGACGTAGAATGCTACCAGCGGAGAAATGAACGTAATGCAAGGAGACTGGTTCGAGCGGACTCGTTGGCTAAGTGGCACGAACGTGAGTCGTGAGTCCCACACAGTGCCAATACACTACAGACCAGGCTTTTGAAGCTTTTTTAACCTTACTATAAAAAAAAGACATTTCCCCCCCAGAAGTAATACCGAGAGGTGTCCCTGGGGGGAACAATGGCGGTGCCCAATGGAGTTTAGTCGGTATTATCTAGTCATGGTGTCACCATGATAGCCCGACGCTCCAGTACAACCCGTGTGGTAGCCAATTGGCATCTACTAATAGCACGTGCACTGGGTTAGTGCGTAAATTGCATTCTCCATTAAAAAAAAGATACAAACATTTTCCAATCTCGACGGATTGAGTCGAATGGTATATGACACACGACCTTGTGATTGCATGACCTTTCTGTAGGGTAAGTTGGGGAGAGATGCCTCATTTCTAAAAATCGATCCTGTATCAAAGTAAACCATTCAATAATTGATGAAATCACTTTTATCAATTGCGACAAGTTTCTAAAATACTGTGAAATGGTTTTCGTCATGAAAAAAAAAATTCATCAAATTTCCACGAGCATTTTACAAAAAAAGGTCATTGCGGAAGAGATGCCGCATGTGCGAGTGAGACGCCGCACTGTAGTTAGTAACTGAAAAATGATGTTTCGTTGATGTTTTTGTGATTAAGTGTCTTCAGCTGAGTTTCATGAAGTTTGATTACACCTTTAAATCGACTAGCACCTTCGCTTTTCTTAAGGAGGTACTACCATTTCTGAAAACATTTTTTTATTCAACATTTTAAAAATATTTGTCTTGCTCAACCTTGTGTGACGATTAAGTTGGGATAACTTAATTAAGGGTACTATTTATCTATATGTTTGTACGAGCGATATATATCTATGTGTTAGTAGCGGTTCTTTAAAACCGGTGTTTGGTTGTTTCTCCCAACAATGAATTTATACAACTTAGGTTTGTTCTTGAAAGATTCATTTTGAAAAGGCATTAATTCGTTGGAATTTTCATTTTTATCCCAAGATTGACACCACCACAAACAAATGCGTTCACGAAAATTAGTGCCTGAAACTTTATAGAATAAACCGAAGTAACTAATACTTTCATGCATATCGCCTGTTTAAATATATTGATAAATAAACTCATAACCCTATATGTCACTGTGTTAGATCCATTAGTTTGTGGATATACCTTATTTAGAACCTATACCTGACGTAAATGATCATTTAATTACATTCCGAGGTGAAATAAACATTTTAGCTACGCATCCTCCTCCATCGAGTGCGGCATATCACCCGCCATTTTGATGCAGAGTTTCTCCAAATTATAAAGGAGAGATGCCACATGACATTTTCCTCTGAAATTATGGATGACCGTGCTCATGATCAGAATGCCTTCTAAAAGGTCCCAGCTATTTAACCTATCCATAATTTACCAAAAAAAATCGAAAAATTTAAAAAACGAAATTTTAATGCGGTGTTGAAAAATTTTCGGCACTGAGCGATGCAACTGGACGCACATAATCATTAATAAAATTTTCGTGAGTTAATAAAAAGATTATTGTACATCTCCATTCTCTTGTAATTCTTCGAAAGAACAAACTCACAATACCATATTACCGATATTGTCGAATAACTTTATGTAAATGGCCAAAATGGAGCAAAAGCAAATATTATAAATAACAATATAGTCCACTCTTGCAAATCTCATGCGAATCATAGAAGACATAAAACGTACGCCATCTCGCGACGAAAAAGCATTCTAATTAATCATTTTTAGCTCACCTGCGTTTAGCGTGTACCTACTTTGAAATAACCTGTCAAAATGAAATCGATTACAGGGATGCCAGGTGCTCAGATTTTGTGTTACACAGATTTTCAATGTGCTGCACAGATTTCTAAAACTGCACAGAATTCCACAGTTCTCGACAAACTAACAACATAACATCGATGTAAAAGTCAACTGTCAAAATTCTCTTTGAAGGGGCCTTCCGCACAAATCGTTAGGGCTCGAGCACAGTTCATAGTATTCAATGAAAGAGGAAACTTGCCTCTTTTTTCTATCAACATCTGTTATTGGCGAGTATCCGTTTGTCCGCAATTTTAACTCAAAGTAAATTTTGACAGTTGGCTTATAAGCCCTTATCATATGTTTGTTGAGAGTTTTCTGTTATTAGTGCGCACTTCCCACCAACCTGGACTCCGCACTTTCAAAGTGTGGGAAATCAAACTGCTAATGAAAACTGCGAGCTGTCAAAACACATATATTCCAAGGGATAGAGATGGTATTCTCATAGACAGGCCAGTCGAACTAACCAGTCTATGAGTAGAATTTTTTAGAAGAATGCTAGGTGCGCAGTCCGGTTCGATTCCAATTTAATTCGTTTTACAGCACATTTCCGCATATGGTAACTGTTTATGTACACATTGGATGAAATTAATGACACTTGATATTGTCGAATCAAATGTCAACTGTAATGTGAACATAGTATTAAGCACAGATTTCCAAAAATCTTACCAGGCATCCCTTGAGTCAGCATATTTCTTTCTGTTTGAAGCTAAGACTTTTAATTTGTTTCTCTCCTTCATAAGAGTACGAATTCTGGACTACAATGCGTTAATTTGTTTTTACTTTATCCGCATTTTCTTTTTGAGGTGGCGATTCTACTCTTCAACTAGGATAAGCCTTACTTTCATTTCATATGCAACGCGTCTTCGAAACAGATGCTATTCTCATTTTCCATAAGATAAACATCATTGGTTGCACATTCGGGTGCAGAAAGTGTTTCTGGAACACCGGGAAAAATAGATGGGTGAACATGAAGATATAACCTAAGATTAAATTTTTTTAATGCAAATTCGTGAAATCAGGGAAATGCAGGAAGCAAATAACGCTATTTTTGCTTAGAGAAGGATTGCAGAAAATCTTACCGTTAAACGTTGGCATCTACTTCTCTGTATTTCAAAAATGTTAATTCATTTTGGTTCTCTATGATAAATGGTTTTCTACTTTAAATTACGTATTTACAGCATTTATCCGGAAGAATAACAAACATGACGGGGCATTTCTGGAGCTGGAACAATCAGATACCGCACATATCGGTCTACCCATCACTTTTCTCAAACTTTGTGGAAAAAATGAGTTCAACTTTTTATATTTTGCATCAATGACAGTTTATGCAAAAAATTGCGGACATAGCACCAGTTATCGTAGCAATCAGTCAAGACAATATGAACGACTACATTAAAATTCAGACCTTACGATTAAACTTGTCCACTTTGTGTGAGCTCTTGAAGGAGCTTGTTTCAAAATTGTAAAGAAGAGTTATTTCTAACGTTGTACAAAACAATGACCGGTTTGGCAGCACTTATTGACAGTTTGTTCGGCTTCTACAAAAAACTCTTCTTTTACAAAACAATCTCAAGAATGACGTAATGTGGGTTTTTTTTTTCTAATGTTTCCACCTTGTACTATTGCACCGTGGGCAACTACTGATGAAGATCTGTCATTTGCATATCACAAAATTTGTAGTGTACTAGTGATCTTTTGTGTCACCGCGGCGCTAGTGTGATGTCTGTTGTGAAACAGAGGAGTGGACCATATTGTTAATTTGAAATATTTGGCGAAAGGGAATCTTACCATTTTTTTACTTACTATGGCCAAAATTCCTGTAACTATCGTAAAACATCCAAAATTGACATTCCAGCCATTTTTTTGGCTAAGTAAAAATATATGTATAAAAAAAGTAATTTTTATAACTTGCCATAAAACTACCATCAACGTGCCCCTCGTCCGGCATGGGTATAAGCGTGCTCAGCAACACGGTCGATTGCACTCCCGCTATTATCCCTTCGGGCTGTATCACGGCTGTAATTACTGACCTACCGTAGCCAACATCAAGTCCATCTCTGTTTTTTTTTGCTTCACACTCCGAGTTCTTTCAAATGACTTTGTTTCTAACTGTGTAGCTGGGTAATTATAGTTACCTACGGTGCGGTATACTTACAGAATCAAGCCGTACCTCCTAGTCGCGTGAGTTTCTTCACCTCCAATCCAACTCACAGAAATAGAATACAATCGAACGATAAGAGCCGCGGTACGTACGCCTGTAGAGCTATTGTGTACCTACATGTAACTGCTTAGTAAGTATACGGTATGCACAATGTACTTCGCGGCATCGGTGCGCTGCTGGAAAGCGGTTTGCGGAAGTGTCGAACCACGGAACCGGGGTTGGTGCCGTTCATGATAAACCGTATCACGCCATCCAACTGTTTGGCATCAAGACTATATCGGCATACCTACACCGGAGCCATGGCCTTCGTCAGAAATCAGCTTTAATGCTAAATTATTCAAATCGGTATCCATGCAGAACGTCAGACGACTCCAATCATATGCAAAAACCGCGTACATCCAGGTATGCCCGGGAGCAACATGTTTGATTGGGGAAGTGCTGATTTGTTTATGTGGATCATGTACGATGCAAAGAATGATGCGATTTTTTATCAATGCTAATATTATTCTGACATTTTTTTGCTATCCTACTGAACAGACAATAGATTCGAACTCGAATGAATATGAATCAGATCTTTGTGCGAATATTGAACGTAGAGCTTACTACTACCTACACCAACAACCGTCGATCAAATGAACACACCAACAATTTGGTTTGTTTGACATTAGCTGCGTGCACAGGTTGCGGCACAGCGTGCTCACGATTAAACAATCATATCATTTTTCATGCAATTACTTTCAGGGCCTAGCTCTTGATTAATACTAATTAATTCTTGTCGTTAATGACAGAGTATTTAGCTGCACAGCGTCACGCCTGCTTTGGCAGGAGAGTTCGCTTCAGTTTACGGATTCCGCCCACTTCACCAACAAACTGCACGTTTCAATGATAGCGGGTTTGGGCGACACGGCGGTTTCGCGGTCATGTTTATAAACAGCGGCAGTTCCTTGCGTGATTTATAGATCTCGTTTCGAGGAAGTATGTTTATTCATATGGGTTTTGGGAGCTAGAAACTATTTTACAAATAGAGATTATATTTTAGAGTTGTTTCTTGAAGCTACGCGTTTACGAGTTTCGCTACACTGAAAGCTATTTGATGCAAAAACTAAAAAAAAACCTATTGTGCTAAATAGTTGATTTTAAAATAAAAATAAAAAATGTAGTTATTTTTCCATTAATTTTGCGAGATTTTCAAACAATAACTAACGGATTTTTCAAAATTTTGATTCAAGACAAACATCATACCTGAAGACAGCAAAAGCAAGTCTTGGTATAACGGTTAAAGCTGAGATAGTTGGCTCAGTTTGATACGTCTTTTTCAACCTGGACATAATCGCCTGAGTCGGCCTAAAAACGATAGAAATTCAGCTGATCTGATTTTAACTAACTTTTTTCACCATTAAAAATATTTCAAAATGTGAAATATTTTGATTGACATTTTGCTTCGATTCGTATACTATATAAGGTTGAAAGTATTGGCAAAAATTGTAGAAAGCTGTCTATTTTTCATTTAGTTGATTATGTCGATAATATCAAAGTTAATAGACTTGAGATGGTCTCGGGTCTCAATCACAAAAACATTCAGCAAAAACTCTATTCGCCCCAAACTAGTCTAAATCAAAAAAAATAACTAATCTTTTGATGGGGATTATGACGAATCGGTTTTCCGTGCACATCAAATTATTTCACGATAGATGACTGCAATAATTTATTTCATAAATTAACTAGAAATATTTTATGAAATATATGGTATGGAACACCTAAACAGAAATCTTTTAAATGTAATGGTAACATTTTTACAAACGTCTTTTGCAACTTCTCGTGTCATTGAGTTTTGTATTTTTGCAAATATACTTTTTATCCAGGATTTTTTTCGCCTTGGATGGCTGTTTATGTCGACCGCCTTTTATCCACCTTTACCAATAATAACTTGATGGTACTCTTCTTTTCATTTTTCTTGCAAGGACAATTGACTTGAGGGCCATACAGAATATTCCACAATTGACGCAGTGTCAGGTCTAATCTGGAAAATTTCAAAGTTGTGACAACAACGGCTTACAAAAAGTAAAAGGCTCTGGTGCTCCGTCAGTGACAGAGTATTCATTCGGTTTAAGCACGTAGCCAAAGCCACCCCTTCTTCCCTCCGCATCGCGATGAAACAGTCATCGATAGGTAATTCAGGAACTGCAACTAAAATGTTGAGACTGGTGGTATGGTTTATATTAACGTTTCGATCTCATCGCTTCAATATGTACCAGCCGATTTGTCCACCCACATTTTTGCGTTACACGTGAAAACGTGACCATAGATAGACTATAGAGTTGTGGCGTCGTATGAATAGCGAAGGGACTAGAAGGTGTGAAATATTTTTCAATAGTACGCAAGGAAGAGCGAGGAGTTGAAGGAAGAAAGTTTAGAAAAGCGTGGAATAGGGTCATATGAGCAATCTTAGAGTTTCCCGGTTCTGGCAGCATAAGACATTAAGTGACTACGCTTGTCTTGGCATGCCGCAGACTCAAGTGATTCGCATTTAATGCCAAAATATCCTTATCCCTGCGTTGCAGAAGACAAAAGGTAAAATCTCCGCAAAACTCTAAGCTTGCTAATATGATCCTAAACTTTCATCTTCAACTCCTTGCTCTTCGTTGAGTACTATTGAAAAATATTTCACACCTCCCAGTCCCTTGCTAATTAGCTGGGATTGTTCAATATAGTTGTGAAAATGTCTATTACATTCTAATTATACGTAGCACGTATCCCACTACTACCACGAAAGTTGACGCCGAATCACTTTAAACAATTTAAACACTTTAAACAAAAAAGTATAATATTTAATTGACTTTATCAGCCTGAGTTTTATGTTATATTCATGTGATCAGACTTTGAAATGTTGGGGGAATGGGTTTGTAAGTGGAGGGGGTGGGGTTTAGTGGCTTGAGAATGGAGGATGCCTCAGACACCCTTCATCTTATTTCGGTATGCGGGGTGGATGAATGGAATGCAGATGTGAGGGTGGTCCAGAAGGCGAGGGTGATGAAGGGGGAAGGTGTAAGGGTAAAGGGGAGGGGACGATGGTACATCTAACTGCATATTAGGGCATCGCAAAAAAAAAGTTTTTTTTGAATTCTCAAAGGCCCCCCCTCTCATATTGTGACCAATGTCAAAGTAAGCTCAGATGCCAAATTTCACATCATTTGGACAATTCTAGACCCCCGCCCACCTCGCTTGAAATTTTTGAAATTGATACTATGGGAAAAAATGGAGGAAAAATATATAAAATGCTATAACTTTTGAAGTAGCACTCAGAAAATTATATTTCATAACTCTTTTTGAAGGAAATAACCTTAGTATTTGAATGGAGATATTTCAGATTATCGAAAAATACGGGAGAGTGGGGTACTGGGTCATTTTGTCCCCAAAATCCCCTATTTTTAATATTTTTACTGCTCCGTGATGCAATTCGTACATATTTTGCAGTTTTTCTAATGTGAAAAAATCTCAGGGATCGAACGGAGCCTTTTTGATCTTAGTCCGAATAGGAGAAGCTGGGGTTAAAGAGCCTTTTGTCATTCATATTAAATTTGATCATTTTCTCGTTCATATATCTCTAGCATTCTTCTATCAATTTTCATAAAATGTATCTTGTTGAACGTAAAAAATTCTTAGGAATAAATCAAAAATAGATTCGCTACCGCTAGAATTCAGAAACATAAAAAAAAATTGACATTAACTCTACAAATCGCATTTTTTCATTTTTTGTCCTAATACCTCAACTTTCCCTATTTTCCCAGGAATGAAACTATTTTCATATGATTTCTAAGAATGTTTCACACTAAAAGTAGTAAATTAAATAATAATTTATTGATAAGTGGAGTTGATATGAGCGATATAATGAAAAAAAGTGAAATTGACGCTAAATGTCAGAAAATTTGATATTTTTGAATTTTACCGGTAACGAATCTATTTTTATTTTGTTCCTAAGATTTTTTCACGTTCAACAAGGTACTGTTCATTAAAATTGAGTGAGGAATAATAGAGATATATGCAATAGAAAATGATAAAGTTTAATATGAATGACAAAAGGCCCTATAACCCCAACTTCCCTTAATCGGACAAAGGTCAAAAAGGTACCGTTCGATTTCTGAAATTTTCTTACATAAGAAAAACTGTAAAATATGTATGAGTTGCATCACGAAGCAGAAAAATTATTGAAAATAGTGGATTTTGGGGATAAAATGGCCGAGTACCCCACTTTCCCGTATTTTTCGAGAAACAAAAATATATCCATTCAAATAATAAGGTTATTCCCTTTAAAAAAGGTATAAATTGTAATTTTCTGAGCGTTATTTCAAAAGTTATAGAATTTAATATATTTTTCCTCCATTTTTTCCCATAGCATCAATTTTAAAAATTTCAAGCGAAAGTGGGCGGGGGTCTAGAATTGTGCAAATGATGTGAAATTTGGCATCTGAGCTTACTTTACCATTTGTCACAATATGAGAGGGGGGGCATTTGAGAACTCAAAAAAAAACTTTTTTGCAATCCCCTACTGCATATTATATATTCCATTTGAGACTTAGTTTGAGAAAATCGGTTCAGTATTACCTAAGAATCGATGTGACTTTAATTGTGGAATACGCCCGGAATCCGGAACTTCCGGAATTGTCGATAGTGGACAATATATTTAAAGGTAATTGATTGGCTATCAGTGATCTAGACTTGCGAGTCGAAGTAATTTGGTGACCATTTCAATAGATTTTTAGCCTAAGAGGTATTACGATAGTAACGGTTTATATGGAAAATTCCTTTACGACCTTACTAACCAACCTGTAACTCCGGAACCAAGAGTCAGAACCAGGCTTGTTATTTGCTCACACAATGTACCACAAAGAGCGAAATACACCGATGAAAAATAGAGCAGCGCAAAAACACTGCGATGTGCAGAACGACCGCACAAAGAGAAACTTGAAAACGAAAAAGAGGCAGATCTGTACACCAAGAGCTGCACAATTTCACACAAAGAGCCACTTTTTTGTGCCTCCCCTCACTGGCAAACAGGTAGGAAGAGGAATCAAGCTACAATTCAGATAAAGAAGGATCGGAAGAACGTTTTTAAAATGTTTTTTATTGCTTTCTCTGCTTCCGTGCGCGTGGGATCAAGATTCACATTAAAGAGCCTCTTCATTTCTACTCTTTGAGCTGTGCAGTCATGGAGTAGAATGCACTTATGGGAGCAATACACATCGGAGTGAAGAAGTTTATTGTGAAAGAGAAGAGCGGTGGTTCGCATGAAAAGTGCAAAGAGCGTTTTTTATTCTCTTTATTTGCTCTGAGGTGCATTACATCCCTGGTCAGAACAAAATGAATTTCAGTAGCAATTGAGGGTATTACTGTATCTTTCATTTGAAATCAAGATGTAAAAATCGGTAGAGAATTCGCTGGGAAACAGGCGTGATATTATCTTAGGAACTTGGTGAGTTGGAGTTCTCCGGGGGCATCTAGAACCGTCATAGGTGGCCAATAGAGATGGTCGGGTTCGGGTTTTTGGACCCGAAACCCGGACCCGACCCGAACCCGACGGGTTTCAAGTCGAATTCTTTAAATTTAAACTTCTCGGGTTCGGGTCGGGTTCCGGGTTTTCAAATTTGAATTTTTCGGGTTCGGGTCGGATCCGGGTTTTTGAAATTTTAAACTTTCGGGCTTGGGTCGGGTTAGGGTTTTTCGAATTTGGAATTTTCGGAGTCGGGTCGGGTTCGGGTTTTGAACAGATAATACCGAACCATTTATTGACGCTGTTTACGTCTATACACAACACCCAGTCTCTTTTTGTAGTATTTAGCTTTACTTCATGATACGAATGGATGACACATATAAGCTTTACTTCATGATACGAATGGATGACACATATAAGCGTACTAAATTTTACCACGATTGAAACGCTAGAATTCTTCATTCAGAATTCAGATTCGCAAACTTCCCGAATTATTATATTCTTTAAACCAGCACTCATGGGAGAGCGTTCAACAATAAGTGTTTCGCTTCTAAAATCTCTATGCGATTTATATCATCAATAAATCAAGTCAAAGAAAATTTGTCGAAAAATATTGGTTCAAGCGAAATCTACGGGTAGTGAAGACAATCTGCCAACGATGGCGCTCATATGGTAATGGTATACTAACGCCACTATCAAATCAGTGGTACATATATGAAACAAGCACTTTCTGTCAGATTGTTCTCGGGCTGGGCCGTTGCATGATCCGGATTCCTTCATGAAAATACATGAATTTCTACGTTTTTAAGGAATTGATTGTAAAAATATTATGTGTTCTGTCCAAACCATGAACGAATTTGTAGAACCTTGGAGTCGTTGTGAGAACTCCATTGGAGATGCCGAAGCATCTCTACTGTCGCGCATACCGTACTAGCTAATGATGTGACGTTTTGCCATAGACAGATATAACTAAACGCGTATGGTGCTACTTCTGGTTCGAGTGATTATATAAAATTTTTAGATTAGCCTTTGATCAGATCGGGTTCAAATAAGCCTGGTTCAGATCGGATTTCTCAAATTATAAATTTTCTGGTTCGGGTCGGGCTCGGGCTTTTAAATTTTGAAATAATCGGGTTCGGGTCGGGCTCGGGTTTTACAAAATTTTCATTCTCGGGTTCGGGTCGGGTTCGTGTTTTGTAATTTTAAAATCTTCGGGCTCGGATCGGGCTCGGGTTTTTCAAATTTTAAAATTTCGGGCTCGGGTCGGGTCCGGGTTTTTTAATTTTTAAGCTCTCGGGTTCGGGTCGCGTTCGGGTTCGAAAAAATTGAAACCCGACCATCTCTAGTGGCCAATGAGATCAAAGCTACTTTGATTGGTCATAATAGATCTAGACTTGCAAATCCAAGTAATGTTGAACTTATTTTAATATGTATTACATCATTTACACGTCATGGTGTTATCAGTTTATATGGGAATTTGCTGCCTGATCACACTCTTTAATCTCTCCGGAACCGGACGTCGGATCAACTAAAAATTCAATAGCAGCTTATGGGAGCGTTATGCATTTCATTTGAAACTAAGTTTGTGTAAATCGGTTCAGCCATCTCTAAGAAAATTGTGTAAGTTTAAATGACACACACACATACACACAGACATTTTACGATCTCGACGAACTGAGTCGAATGGTATATGACTCTCGGCCCTCCAGGCCTCGGTTGTAAAGTCGATTTTTACAGTGATTGCAGCATAGCCTTTCTTTATATGAGAAAGGTAAAGACGTGGTACTAATAACGTTCAAATTGCTGTCCGACGCAGGATTCTTTTGTGTGTTGAATAACAAGGATATTACCAAAAATTCCCCTACATGATTTGGCACCAGCTCCGAGTACATCAAAAAATTCTTGTGGAAATACGGAGAAGTGGAATCTGTTACGAATGGCAGCACCTGGAGCAACTTTTTCCCCGCCATTCTCAACGTGTTTCGTGTGGTTAGAATGCAGCTGCACCAACCCATACTATCTTATTTAACCTTCTCACAGAGGCAGGACTCGAACACGCAACTTCTGAGACTCAGGTCTAATGCACTAACCCTAACGCTATCCCTGGAATATGATGACGTCCCAGGACGAAATATGATTATCTCAATGGCGACAGTGATCATACCCTGCCTGCAAAGCGAGACCGCCCAACACATTTGATCTATTTAAACCCGGACCTTGGTATCAAGCGGGGAAATTAAATAGATCAAATGTATGTTCTTCCTGGGACGTCATTATATAGCATAAGGATTACTGCATTGGGCCGGAGTCTCAAAGGTTGCGGGTTCGAGTCTTGCCTCTGGAGGATTTTTTATTTTTTGCACGCACTTCACTCGCTATTTCGATCAGTTTTCCCCGTTGGATACCACCAAAAAAGTGTTAAATATAGCATTGGCACTTGCGTCATAAACCAAATAAATGAATTATTTGAATAATAATCTGTTTAGAAAAAGATTTTCTTACTCTAGGTAATCTCTGCAAGCTTCGCTTTAGTATTCGTTTACATGACACATCACAATGCTAAATGGAGCCATGTTCTAGCGTTATAATGAATTGTAATGTTTGATTGGCCTTCGAATTATTTATATTCTGGAATATCCATTATTTTAACTCTCGTTGTAAAAAAATAAAAAATAACAATCAAAATTATATGCGACATATATTTGAAATTCCGCTTGGTTAGTGAGATATAGCGAGAAACACTGTAATCAAAAATCATTATTCTTTCTAGATTCCTTGATCGATTTTCTTTAAATTGCATCTCGCCAATTGTTTTTAGTCTAAATAAAATCCAAAGATATGAATAAAAAGTTGATGATGTATTCTTTATTTGTATAGAAAATTTTCCATGCATCAGAAGCATCATTTGTCTTCTTTGAATTGTTTGTACCATTCATACATATCTGGATATTCAACCTCAAACTTTAAAAATCGAAACGTGTTAAATGGCGCTTGTCATAAGATAGCACATCAGTGACGATATATTCTGTGTAGGACTGTTTGGATTTAACGTCTAATTGGCCCTAAGTTGTTGTCAGTTACTGGCGAGTAGAATAAAAAGCACAAAAATCCAATTTTTCTATCCTGTTCGAGTTTAATGTCTCGGGATTGCATGAACTGCTTAAACTGCGTTTCATCTAACAATATTTTGCCTTTCTATATAGGAATATTATCTTAACATCTCAACTAAAACAACTTCTTTCTCTGTTCCTTTACAGGTATGTTAAATAAACAACCGACGTGTGTGCTGGACTCCAGCGAAACCAGTGATTTACTGAGCAGTACATTTACTTTTCAACTTTCCCACCAAAAATCAAACTGCACTGACATCGCGAACATTTCCATCGTCTTAAATTTTCATAGCACGTTCACACGGAAGGACCCAAACAAACCCATAATTTATCTGGGAAACGTGATCCGTTTTTTTCCATCAGACCTTGACGCTAGAATTAGAAACGTCCGCTGCCGAAATGGTTGTCGTTTTTTTTTCTTTCTAAACTTTTTAATTTGGTTTGCTGTGACCTATCAACGAAAATAAAAACCGTTTGCTGATGTTGTTGAACCGGAACCCTCCGGCAATGTTGTTGATTGCTGCAAATCTGCTGATGTAATCCCACAACGATATTGCCGCATTTCTTCTATTGCGAGTAAATGTTTCGAAATGATATGTGCATCGTAAATGAGAGCGAATGCCACGAAGAAGATCCGCGGCAAAGTAGGTACAGTTTAATTTGTTAAATCGGCGATAGGAGGATTTCTGATGAAACACTGAAATACTAACATAGTGAAACGTGGACATGCTATTTCTAGTCAGTATGGTGTCATATTATAGTAGTGGACAAACACAATGATTCTAATGCGTGATACGATAAAACTCAAGTGCAAGCAGATTCTGTATTTGGATTTTGTTGGAGTGAATTTCCCATGCCAGATACCTTCTGGACATTCTCGTAACTATAACAAATTTGACATTGAAGATTGTAAACAACTTTAGATGTGGAATGCTGAACCGCTCTGCCACCAAACATTTCCAACGATCCCCCACAATCCGTACACGGAATAATACGTTCACGCACTAAACGTACTTCACTTCGAAGCGGCCGGCGGATAGTGAATCAATTTTTGAAATGTTTGGTCAAAATAATTTATTGCTCTTTAATGCCTCCTCTTGTATGTATGGGTGGTAAAAGTAATCTTATGTGGCTTTGAACTATTTCTGAAAATTTTCAATAAAAAAAAATAAGAAGATTTGCCATATTTGGCTTATCGTCACTGGAAACCAGTCAGTTGCTTGAAGCGTTCACACAAGCTATATCACTGTTTGAATTAAGGGTCAAACTTGCGCCAATTTGGTGCTAGTTATTGATGAGATGAATTGGTTTACCAAATCCAACAATGTTAGGTGTTGTGCCAAACTTTTTAATACAATGTTTTCCCTTTTGGGAGTAAATTTTGCTAATGGTTATCAACAATTAAAAATAAACTTGTATTCTGTTTAAAATTAAATGTATCTGTCCCATTTTGATCTCGTTTTCAAGTATAGTGAATTTTATATGCATGAGTATTGAATTTTTTGAACCCACCTGCGAGCCAAAATTTTAGGTATTCAGGAACTAATTAAAAAATCAAATATGAATTCATCATCCCAAAACTAGCCAAAGATACAGTTTTCACCAAATTCGAACAACTTTTGGGGGGCTTTGACCGACTTGTGTACGCAGCTTGATCACTGTTCAGCAGCACCGCGCGCGCACGCCGCTTCGTTCGGACAAAAATCAACACCACCCGTGGTGGTATTTATTACAAAAGGCAGCTGTTGTTTTCGTGTCCACTCGGCCGGCTCGAAGCGTTGATGGAGCTTTTCAGTGTGTAATATGGCATTTAATGCGCACGTCATCGAAGGCAAGTCTCCGCGACTGAAATTATTACCAGAAACGGGGTCCATACGCTTACTTCACGGTCAGCCTAAGTATCAGTTCACTCACGCTTGCCTCCCCTGCCAAGTAGTAGGGAGATTTTGCGTTTGCACCAACCAGTCGATGGGAAGTCGGAAGCTGACGGTGGCAAACGCGGGGAAATCATAAAATAAACAATTTAGCAAGTGGGATCGTTTTTGGCTGTTTGGTCAATTGGTTTAAGATGAACTGATCAAAAAACGGAAATATGATTGAAAAATTGTCTGTTGCTAAAGGACTGACTGATGATATCATTGACTGTTTTTGATATGTATATGTCATCAAAGTAATGACCTCTGGCCCCTTTTGATTATATTTGAGACGGACGAAGCCTGTGTTACATACATAAGCGGCTTCCATTCCATCACATAAGAAGTACAAGAGAACAATATTGACGATATCATCTTGAGACAGAGTCTAATTTAGAAACTAACTAAAATTAGATTATTTTCAAATCAGCGTTGAAGAGCAATTTCTAAACTAAGGGCGACTATACAGCATGTTTTTGAATGAAGCAACGAATAATGGGCCCAAGCGAATTGTTTGAAAATGTGATGTCATCTTCGATCCAGATATCAGTGATGCGAATTTTTATTTTCAAATGTCAGTTGAATCTACCGCAACCAGGTTTTAAATTCAAAGCTTCCCTCAAGTATTTACTTTCAAGTTGGCGGGATTTCCATGACCAAACCGAGCGCCTCCATATCAAATTGATACTTTTTTATTCATCAACCAAAGCCGTCATTTGCTCTGTAGTAATCGGTTTAGGTTAAATACTGACATGCTAAGCAATGTCGAGCATACATAAACAATTTGAAGAGTGTTCGGAGTAGTTTTGCTTGAAAAACCTAGTCAATACACTAGTATAAAGATATTCACACAGCCAATGAAATTGAAAAAGAATAAGAAATGATCGAGCGGCTTGGTTGTTTGAATGAATGATGCGACTAACAACAGCGGTTCGAACATAGTAGAGCATGATTTTAATTTTTTTCCTCCTTCAAACTCAAAAAAACAGTGGAAAATTAACAGCTGCGTTAGATACATCTTTTCTGTATACCAAGTGAATCGATGCTATTGGCACGTTGTTTTAGTACTGCATTTTAAGAGTTCTATCCGAAAAATTCTCAGGTTTTTCGCAATCTTTTCAGGTTAACGGATTTTTCAATAGTGTGCTATTCTAACCACAAAAGTAATTTATTAACCATTTTTAGATTAGATGAATCGTTGAAAGGATTTGAAAGTGGGCATTTTTAGTTCTAAATCGGGAATGCGTACCCCTTAACTGATTTCCAAACAAAATACGGGAAATACAGCTGAAAATGTATAGTATATGGGATTGTTATGTGCCGCATGGCAGTACGGTTGACTCTCAATTAAAGCCACTTTCCAAAGACTAGGCTTTCATACCTATTCCCGAATGCACAGTGGTCCAGAATGCAAATTTAGCAGGAATTTTGAGATTTTACCAAAACTAAACAACTTAGCCTTATTAAGTATTTGGAGAAGTGTTCGTAGTTTGTGAGCCCCCTCTTTTTGTTAAAACAACAGTTAGGGTGGTTCTAAGATCAAAAAATTAACTTTTTAATCATTCTAGCTAGAGCCAAACGACCTCCAGCGAAGTTGTAGAACGACAAATTTTGGAAAAGTTTGCTGAAGACATGTAAGCTCTATCTGTCACACTTTTTATTTTACAACAAATTTAAAGCCGGAGCTTAAGGTGTTTCTTCGAAATACAGTTTTATTCCAATAACTTTTTCTGTATTCATTTAAAACTGAAGTAGTCTTCAGACAACTTTAAGATTGTTTCAAGGAGAATAATTTGTTTCATGGCACCGTATATCTAGCTATTTCCGTGGAAAAGTTATGAGCACTTTTTCGCCAAAAATGGGGTTGTTTGGAATAACAATATCACTCATTTGGGGCAAATAAAAGATAATTCTTTTTGATCTATGAATAAGCTCATGATTAGAGTTATAATTGAGTAAAAAATGGCGAATACGATATTTTTTAAAATTTCTTGAAATTGATTTAAAAAAATCTATTTTTGAAATATTAAGTGCTTATATCTTCTGAAAAATAAAAGCTAGAGTTTTGAAGTACTAGAAGAACACGTTCGTCTTCAAAAACTCTAAAAAACATCTGAAGGATAGGTTGGAAAGAAATGAAAACTGAAAAAGTTATTTTAAAAATTTGGTTTTTCATGAATTGACTCTTTGTAATATGTTTAAATTACTTTCACGGTGAACAATATAAAAAATGTAGTTTCGTTTTCATGATAAAATATTACACTTTACAATACTTTTCTATTATTTTAAATAGTGGGTAGGGTGGTTCTATTTTTTTTTAAATCAGAAAATTAACTTTTTAATGGTTCGAGATAGAGTTTCGCTGTCTTCCAGAAAATTGAAGAAAATGAAATTTTAAAAAACTTTCTCGGAGAAACTGAAATTCTATGTCGTGTACTTTTCATTTTTATTTAAATTTACCAAAAAAAATTAGGGTGTTTCTTAAAAAATGGTTTTTTTGTATAACTTTTGCAGTTTTGATTTTTCATTAAGATCACTTTAGAATTACTTTCAGATATTTTGAAGGAGAACAATTTGTCTTTATATATTGAACCTATAGCTTCGCTCGTTAGAAAGTTATATATACTTTTTACTAAAATAAACTATTTTTTGAGTAAATATTGCAAGATATAAAAAAATATCGCGTTTGCCATTTTTTGATGATCTATACTACAAAGTATGCTATTTCATATGAAAGCAACAGTATTTTATGTTCAGTGCACAAAAAAAGTTATATTTTTTATATAAAAGTTCATATAACTTTAAAACGAATAAAGTTAAGTAGTTGGAGTTTTAAACCAAATTATGCGCCCTAAAATAATCTTCAAGTTGTCCAAAGGATACTTTAGCGTAAAATAAAAACTTCAAAAGTTATAGAAATAAAACCGTTTTTTAAGGAACACCTTAAAGCTTACATTTGAATTTCTCGTGCAATGGAAAATATAAAAGCTAGAGCTTGCGTGTCTTCAGCAAATTTGTCTAAAATTTGTTGCTCTACAACTTCATCGAAGACAGCTCTATCTCAAACTGTTAAAAAGTTCTATTTTAAATATTGCTAAATTTAGAACAACCCTAGCATCGGTTTAAACAAAAAGAAGGGCCTTGCAAAGTACAACAACTTCGCCAAACATGTTGTAAGGCTAAGTCATTTAATTTTAGCAAAAAGTTAAAATTCCTGCTAAATTCGCATTCTGGACCACGGTGGAATGGTGGAAATCATTGTGACGCTTGTAAAATATAAGATAGGGGAGACCGGGGCTAGTAAGCCGTGTTTTCAGTTTTCAATTTTTACCGCTTTGATGTAGCTAGATCTTGCAAAATAGAACACGCGGCATGAAAGAGCAGACTTTTGGCAACATCTCTGATTTTTTTAAACGCAATGTATTTTAAATTTATAAAATACTTGGTATGCTCGAAAACACAATATCACCCACAACTTCCACCAAACAAATTGTTTTGCAACAAAAACATATTGGATAACTTGAGGTACACAAGAAGAGGCAGCACTATATGTCTAATAGAAATAGAGGAAAAGGGATTCCGCCAACTTACCCCAACCGCCAATTAGCCCCGGGTTCCCCTCCGTATGAACATAGTCAAAAAATCCGCTATAACAAATCACATTCTATTACTGCTAAACCGTTGAGTGTTATTAACAGTTTATTAGTTTTGGAACACTCCTAAAAAGTATAAAATTAAATCCCTTCTTAATTAGTAGTAAAAATACGTAAATTGACAGAAAAACAGCAAAAGATGCCAAGAAAATGTCTAATTCTAAGCAATTAAGCCGTCTACCCGCCAACGGTTTTTAGCAAAAACAAACGTTTGCATTTTGATCTATCCCTCGTGACACCGCAATCGACTCTGTATTGACCGAGAATGAATCGAATATATGTACGAATGTCAAGTAAACAAACCTGGCTTTGATAAAAGCGAACAAACATCAAACTGACCTTCCGTTGCGTTCCTCGCCGTTGGCTTAACTCAATCGAACCCTTCGTGACCGAGTGTTTGCCGTAGTTTACTGTACATACACTAGACACTGGAAGGATTGTGAAGTGAACAAACACGTGCCAAGGTGTGGTCCGGTTTCGTACTCGTGCGGCGTGCCTCATTGTCTGACTTAGTTCAGTTTACACTCAACAAAGTGTAGCTTGCTGATGCGCTGTTTGGGAACATTCCATTTTGATTTCAAATTCCGGGTCGAAAATCACATAAATAAGATCGTATGACCTTTTCTCAACTGATACTGGCTTAGAGCTGATGATTTCGTCGACTTGTTGAATTTTCTCGCTGGGAATAAAACAGAAATTTTCCTTTCTTAAAAGTAATGTTTTGACTTACTGTTCAGGGTCGTTTTGAGATCTCTCTGGGACCCTGGGCACTATTGAACGAAGGGGCCCCGAGTTCAATAGACGTAAACAGATTAAGAGAAACATTCGATAAATATGACTAAGTGTCACATCACAGAGATGAAATGATCTTTTTTATGTTTTTAAGGACATTCAATTAGCAAGGGACTGGAAAGTGAAGCATATAGCAAGGAGTTGAAGGAAGAAAGTTTAGAAGAGTGTGGAAAATTGTCATATGAGCTTACAGTTTAACGGCGACTTAACCCTTTGTCTGCTACCGCAGGAGTCAGGATCTTTTGGCATAGGAAATGCGAATCAGCTGAATCTGCGGCATGTCCAGACGAACGTAAATTAACTTGTTACTTCATGCTGTCGGTTGCGTGTAATGTTCATATTCTTTATTTTTTATATTGTTTGGTAAGTTTAATGAGATTTCTTTCTATAAATACCAAATACCATAACCAAAAAATTTAACCACGCAAACGAAAAAAAGCAGCTCGCACATCGCAAGGCTGAACGTAGATCGTGGAAGGAAAGGGAAGGAATGTTATTCCGATACTTGCTTTTGCTAGTCTCTGGGCGTCCGGCTATCAGGAGACGTAACACACCATAGAGAAATATTGAAACGACGTGAAAGTCTATACAAAATTCATATTTACGTTTGGACAACCATAGAGCGAATTAGTTTCGAGATGATAATATAAAGCATATAGCTCGCTCCTTATTTTAGTTACTCTCAGTGACTACCGATAGAAAGGTGTTTTGATTGATGGGTTAATGAGATTGGAATGAGTTATTTTGAAAACTATTTTAAATATTACATTCAAAAACTGAATCTTTTCTTAATTTGGATAGCGAATTAATTTTTGGCCATGGTTTCTATGTAGTGCAATAATTTCGTGGCCAACTTTTAGTTCTAAAGCCAAAGCAATATCTAATATACTAGAAGTACACATGATATATACTACATCAATACCGCTCAGTTTGATGCGCTTTACTTCGGACTGAGCAAATTTAAACCAGAAGTGGATGTGCCGTTCGTTTATCTGTTTCATTTGACCATATAGTATAATATGACTGACATAACACTATGACACGCTACGAAAACCAAGTAACAATATGGTAATAAAATTCTTGCTTTAAAACTACATATTGGTAACAATTTCAACACGAAGATGCCTTTAAAAAAAGTAATTCACAAAACTTAAAAACAAAACAGGATAAGGAATAATGATTCTTTGGTTGGTCGAGTGGCTGTCGCAGAGACTCATAATTTATTTTTGCATTTGATAGTAACTCAAGAATGTTCTACTTGTGATCGGTATATTGCCGTTATAAGCTTAACTGTCCCATGTTCTATGGGATTCCCTATATACAAAGTCAATTATGCGTAGAACGGCAGTATATTACTGTCATAAAATGCTCATCAAAATGTTTTTTGAAACAAAGAAAGATTGGGCCGCTCTTTTCTTTTAAAGTTTTTATGACGTCTGCAGTGCCGACCAGAGTTACTAATATTCAAATTCATTGAATGAAAATTGATCACATTCAGCCGCATTCGTTTTCAATATTTATTTAGACAACTGAAAACGTCAAATAAACCAAGTGCCCACTTATTCAATGCAGGTTTTTATTTGTCTCCGATTATTCCAAGAAGTAAGGAATCAAACGCATCAAAGTAGGCAATGGAACAATGTGAGTAAAGATAATTATTATTTTATATACCCTACACGCCACCGAAAAACTACATAAAATTAAGTACTTTTGACTCAATCTCGTGGTATCGTGCAGGAAGGTAAAATTAGATAAACCGTGTTGAACTCAACCTTGAGTTTAATTTACTTAAATTTAAGCTGAATTTACCTAATTTTGAGTATACCCCAAGCAACTTAAAAGTACCTTACTGTACGGAAGACCTCGATTGAGTCGAATCTCTCGTTTTGTTTTTGACAACACTAATAAGTGCGAAAGCGACGCACAGCTCAAAAGTAACTAAATTTAAGGTAAAAGAACTTATTCTGTAGATTATTTTACGGTAGCGTGTAGTAACAATCGTAGTTTTACGGCGCTCTTGAAGCCTCTTTTAAAACTTAAGATTGCACTTGTAGTATGCTATAAAACTTCAAATGTTACTTGGATACTTTATCAACATTTGAAAACCTAGATAATTAGTGAAATGAATATTATTGTACGATATTCAACTGAATGAATGTTTTCTATTCACCACGAGTCATCCTAGGTTCATTTTCAATATGATTTTATGTACCTATCCACATCGCGGGCTCCTAAAATCCTGGAGCCACTAGCCAGGGCTCGGTGGACCCATGCGTGAAGACGGTACTGTTACTATTCTCCAACTTATTGTCAACATCGCACCGTGGCGGATTTGCTTGAGCTTGAGCTTGTGCGACACCCCCTGGCTGCTGCTACTCCGTTATCGATCTGGACTAGCTGGACTAGCTGAGGTTGCACAGGGAATCAGTAGTTAGTTATGCTTGGGATTAGCGAAATATCTTCCAATGTGCAACTACTGGTTATCTCAAAGTTGATCAATACCAGCGCCGCACAGAGGAGTAACTGGGGTCGGATCCTGGCCAAAACTATTTATTGCGGCTATTGCTGTTATTATGCCTTAATATGAACTAAAAATAGAAAATAACTAGTTTTTGGGACAATTTGGCATCTATCCACCTACCAGTGCAGAGGTCAATTTTCTAGATCCTTCCGAATACTAGTATTTTCGAGATGATCTTTGTGAATACGATTGTTTTTCTCGATGCATGAACAGTTGGTCAGTGGAAAAGGGAGAAGAAAAGGGATACCTGTGCACATATTCATAGATATACATTTTGCCAAACATAGTATTTGGCCCTACAGCATTTTGGCGTACCTCAAATTAGTGGAAATATCAATATTTTCAAATCGCTTGGAATTTGTGGATCGCAAAAGATCGGAAGAGATTGAATGTTTTTCGGATAGCCGAAATCTTGTTTTGCAATGCTGTTTCAGCAACTTTGCAGGATCTTGCCGTATAGTGTAACTTTTTTATCATTCAAATTTGGAATAAAATGTTTAGAAAGGCTGTTTCTAAAGCTGGTCCAATACACAGAAACACTACTATCTTCGGTTATTTTTAAGCTGAGGATACACTAATAGTTGTGTTCAATTACGTTTGTTATTATATTGTCTTATTTAATACAGTCATCATCATTAGAAAGCGATTTTGCTGGATATATAAAAAAATTATTAAAAACCCCTTAAAATATCATCATTTTACATCCATGCAAAATCTATTTAGCAATTTTTGGAATACTCTTTATTTTGCCAAAATATGCAGTATGCCTTTAGGTATCTAAAAAAAAATATAACTAAATAAAAAATCGAAAAAAAATTTTGGTTATTGGCCAAGAATTTATTCTAGTTACTCCTCTGTGCGCCGGCCAGGCCCGAACGTAGATCGCGGAAGGAAAGGGAAGGAATGTTAGTCCGATACTTGCTTCTGCTAGAGGCCGTATATACTACTGTGCACTCCACAAGTATCACGGGAGGAGAATATTTGTTAGTAAGCCAGAGGTGTGTGACTCCACTATCTGGACTAGATATCGACCCATCAACTCATGGACAGGGGACTTTTTCACCTCCACGACCTCGGCTGGGATCGAACCCAGACCAACTAGAATGGGTGGCGGTCACGCTTACCACTCAACCACCGGCGCCGTCGACCCACCAAAAAAATTACTGGAGATAAACAAGAAAGATTTTTCTCCCCAGCTAGTTTGGCAGCTAAATTTTCTTTTCTTGTTAGAATAAAGAAAATTACTTAGTACGTATGCATTAAAGAATAATCAGCAAAACTTCGGGACAGTGATCTGAAAGAACTTGTTTTCATGCGCCATGTAGTATAAATCTCCAAACAAACCTCTAAAATTGACAGTTTAGCGTTGAAACTGATTTATTTGATACATAACTGCTTGTCAGATTGAAATTGTTGATGAATTGAATCATACAAAACATATTTGAATTTTTCATCAAAAGCGCGAGGAGCATCCTTCTTGCTTTATGATGGAATTTCATGTACAACTTTATTTTCAATAAGGAGAAAAAATTTTTGTGACAAAATACAATCAGGGAGGGTTTCGAAAATCGCTCAAAAAGGCAAGTCATTTGTGTATGGCATCTAAAACAAAATTGACCGCTATTTTGGCTAGTTGAGATTTTTGAAGTAGTTAAATGAAAATTACTTTCGATGGGGTTTTTAACAAAATTTGTCTGATTTCAATAACATCTTTCGGGAGATAGTAAAAATTGTTACTATCAAATTAAAAGCCTACTTTACTCCGGTTATGTCAGTGACATTACCTGCTCTTCCTTTTCACAATACAAATCAAATCATTCAGTTATAATTCTTGCTGTAATGTTTGGATGCTTATGGTAAGGATTATTTGAAGTTTCTTGTAAGATATAATCGGGGCACGTTATCCACAGACGATGATCAGTAACGATGCGGATTTTTAACACTTCTCTTGGCTGAGGTACTTTTAAAAGTGCTTAGTATGGGCAATTACAAAATGCTGTTGCTTGCTACCAATGCTACCTTTAACAAAATAAATTGTTTTCGTTATTTATACTATTGGTACATTCTGTAGAATTGTTACAAAATTATTGCGTATTTTTCGGAGCAGATAGCGAAAAAAAGTGGAATCTAGCTGAAGAAACACTAGATCCAATGCTAGCATTATCACCCTTTTTGAGTATTTTCTACGTGGGTCGCTCGGACTTAATACCGGCCGATTGATCATTGAACCGTATATACTGATAGAATTCTCAAATACCGGATATGCACTCCTAAAATCAACGATTTAGGCCACCATAGTTTTGTTGTTGTTACTTGTTGATACAACGTCGGCTGCTTACGATTTCAAAATGAAGTATTTTTCTCACATGCAATTTCTTTTATGTGTAACCAACGTTCATAGTCATCCAAGGGGCGGTGCACAGTGGTCGGAAACGCCAAAAACGTGAACTTAATTCACTAGAGGCCAAACCATCGAATATATTCCCAGGGTGTCTTTGGAGGAATTGTTCGTATGAATATTCCCCACAATCTGATAACAATTGAAATTAGGCATGGCTTACTATGACCGAACTAAAAAATTAACTTTTTATCCTGACGAGGTAGAAAGTTGGTGTCTTCGACAAAGTTATAGAAATACTCATAGTGAAGAATTTTGTTGAAGAATTTGAGCTTGTAGGACTAAAGGTTATCAATTTAGAAGGCGTTTTCTATGGCAACCCCCTTAAATCTAGATTTTTTAAAATAACTTTTTTTATTGTGACTTTTCGTGCAAACTATGTTCTAGACAAATATGTAGGTATCAAAACTACATAATATTGCCGAAGACTGCATGTAAAAATACTCATTCGTTTAAAAGTTATTGAAGACTTTTACATTTTTGTCGTGACTAAATATGGAAATCCATGTGTCCTGTCAGAACTATATGACAGTCAGATAGTACCAAATATGCTTTGAGTTTTTAGCATTGCTGAGAAAAATTGGCACGATACGCATTTCTTCTTCAAAAGTAGGACTTTTTAAAAGGTATCACAACTTTTTTTAGAAATCTGAAAGTTAATTCCGTTTCGATCACATTTTGAGTAATGTTGCCCCGACCTTGAGCGTTAATTATACATATACGGATCTTAAAAATAGTTGTTCAGCATTTAGTTAAGCGATCAAATTTCAGCCATGTGAATTGATTAGAAATACCATAAATACAGCAACGAAGTGAGGTATTTGGAAGTTAATCATTTATCAATGACGTCAATTCAACTTATTGACTCGAGATGTCACCAAACTGGCCAATTAATCAATCTCTTTTTGTCTATTCTCACACTCAATTCAGCTCGACAATTACCCAAAAAACGTACAAAATTTTCGGTGTAACACTCTCAGCTATCATATGTCACTTTTACTAAGATCTCAGCTGTTGAGATTTCGGTAAAAGATGCAAAAAAAAACTCGGCGAAAAAAATTAAGTGTGTTTTTTCCCTGTCGATGTTGACGGAGTTGTGCATCAACCATTAATCATCTTTTTTCACGAGTGCTAAATGTTATAACTTTGATTCAAAAAGTGACATAATTACATCATTAGGTAATTGAAATCATTTCTTGACAAGCCAACAATGATTGCAAAATTATTCGATCGGTTTCAGTTTTGTGTACTAGTTTACACGCTTTTGCTTGCACAAAATTAATAATCTTCTTAAGAACTCGTTTGGTTCAGATTAGACGTTTTTGCACGTTCAGATAAAGACCAGAGTTGAAAATCAAACGCAATAGTGGAATAAATCTTAATCTTCGTTTGTTTGTTAAGCTTTTTTCTAGAAAGACGAGAATAGTACCAAATGTCTCACACATGCCAATCAAACACTGACAATACAACATAATTACACCTCTCATCAGTATTTACTGCCGGAAAACCTCCCAAGAGGCCGAATCGCGTAAACAAATATGCGACACATTGTAGCTATAGAGTGGTTTCTGCATCAGGCGGTCAGCGTCGCCATGTGTAAGATTTTTTTTATCACCTCCAACTGATGATGTGTTCCATTGAGCGCTGCCGAATTTCAAACGATTTGTTGTTTAGTTCTTTTTTTTCTGTTTGGTTTGATTTTTTTCCTTCAAACATTTAACTATTCACGCTTTATTTCCAAGTGACCCCATTTCAAGATTATGTCTGAGCTTTGTAATGCCTTCCAGCTGTCGTCGACGAATATCGTGCGAGATAAACATGACAGCGTGTTGTGTTCGATCACAGACATGCCATTTTTGTATTTTTTGTCGGTTCGGTTGGCGGTTTTAATGGCAACTGGAAAAATATTGTTTAATACGATTCGTTAATCAGTAGGAAAAACATACTACGCTGATATCTGAATTTGCAATTTTGTTTCTAACAGAACAAATTTAGCAGTGGGAAATAGAAAAAAAAACTTTAATGACATCACTCGAACAAAGTTTAGGACTATAAATAACGCTCATAGTAAAGTCCCCAAAACAAACCAATAAATTATATTTTTGCGCTTTCTTTTCCTTCCTCAAGCTGTTACTACTATGTTACTGTTGTCATGAAACAGAGCTATAAATTACAGTGCGATGTTCTTCGCACTATGCGGCAAATTGGATTCCGGCGCTGGTGGCGGTATAGAGTTCACAGCCGCTTGGGAGACTTGTTTATTTTCTCTAATTTTCAATTCTGCCAAATGGTTTCTCATTTTAATGGTAGCACATTCCGAAAGAGAACTTGACCGATTTCAATGCCGGTTCGATGTTGAGCGTAACCGGAAAAGGTTATTGCGCGCGTAGATCACGAATCTTCCCACAACTATACCCTTATTGATTGGTAAGGGGCCGTACACAAATGACGTAGCTTTTTTTTCGGAGATTTTTAACCCCTCCCTCCCCCCTCGTAGCATTTGGTCACAAAATTCTAACCTCCCCCTCGTAAATAACGTAGCATTTACCTACCCCCTCCCCCTCGTCCCATGCAAAGCGCCCGGGTGATGAAAAAAAAAATTACGTGTTTTACATTTATTTTAAATACATGTCCTTTCAAAATGTTTGACGACTTTTATCAACACTTTCATTATAGCAGCAAATTGCGTGCAAAATAAGCCCATTTCATCACAAATATTGTGTTGATAGTTTTGTTTTGAATTTTATATGTCAAGGGGAGCATAAGGAGAAGTTCTCTCAGTTCACAATCCTGCAGCTGTCAATGATTCTAACAAGCATACGTTCATCTAAATTACTAAATTTTGTTTGGTCGAATCCAAAGTGAAAATTTAATTCAGCTTCCAAACTAAGTCTACTAGTTAGCAACATTAACTAACTAATGTAGCAAGTTAAATCCGCATACAAAATCTTTTCGTATTTTTGTGAACTTGTAAGTCCGCGAATCGTAAAATTTACCTCATGAAAAACCGCATCAAAAGTAACTTATTTGAATTTAAATTCATTTCTCTTGGGAATGGAGGATCATTAAATTATTTTCTCTAAACAATGGGTTTTGAATTTAATTCTACGTCGCACAACTTTTGACCCTACCCTCCCCCTCGTCACACTTCGTCACAAATTTAGTATACCCTCCCTACCCCCCAAAATGCTACGTCATTTATGCATGGCCCCTAAATCATTTTTGACGAAAAACGAATTTGTGTGATTGAGGGTTGTTTCACTAGCGAAACGGATGGGGTATTTATCATGTTGTTGTCTCCAGGTCAGCGAGATGTTCCGAATAAAGCTATCTACTATTTTGCAATTGTGATACAACCAACCCGCTAGCGATGAACGGCCAACGAACTAAATCGGGTCACGCACGTTTGCCGATGTCATTAGTCGAGACTTTTACGACTTTTAAATTGATAGTTCATGAGCAGAATTTAACTCCACGTAAGGGGCCAGCGACCATGATTGGTGTGTGCAGAAGTAAATCATAAATTATTCGTCAAGATGAAATATCCATAATACGCTTTCTTTCCATCTTTCCACATTTCTACAGTTTATGGGTGATATTCCAACCGTCGCAGCACTTCGTACAGAAGTATTTTTGCTAATGAAAATAGTATCTGGTCTCCTGTACTGCTAACCGGCGCGCCGTCCCTTCGTGCATTCGCGCAGGAATGAGGAAGAAGTCGTAAATTTTAAGTCGAGTTTGTGTAGGGGATAGTTTGCTGTTATGAATACTGTAGAAAACATAAAATAAAATAATTTAATAAAATAATTGACATAAGTTCACTAGCAGATGGTAAGAGATACCGTTTTTATCAAAAGTGTTAACTATTTGATATGTAAAGAAATCAACTTTTTTTTGAGCACTTGTTCACTAAAAAACGATTTAAATATTGAAATCATTGATTGGTCAAGATGGTATACTATTATTTAACAGTTTACAAATGACAAAATAAAACTAGGATTTTGGACCTGTTTTTGGGAAAAGGTATAGCATTTCGTCAAACGGACACAGTAGGGTAGGGTGTGAGTGGGCAATCGCCCGTTTGTTGATACTAGCTCATTGTTTATAAAAGGATTACCGTCACAACCGTAAATACTCTGTAAATAAAATTATGGTCATTTTCAATTCCTCTCAATGATGATTCCAATTAGTGAGAGATTCGCGGAAGAACCGTCGTACTTCATTGAAGTCAGAACCGGAACTCAAAATAAGCATTTCTCGCTATTTTGACCGCTAACCATTTAATTCTCATTTGTCTAGTAGATTTGCCATCAGTACCGTGATGGAGCTCAGCACTGCTGAAGACAAAGTAGAATACCAAGACAACGTAGAGTAGGTACCATCATAATTTATTTCTTTTTATCCCAGAGTTGTGGTGTTCCGAACGAAATTCGGTTGAGAGCTGTCTCACACTCCTTTGTCTAGAGTCCATCTTTACCTATGCAGCAGTTTGTCTTTCATTTTATCAGGTATCCATCTAATCCGAATAAATTCAGAAAATTGATTCTGAATATTTTTTCCCAGTCATTGAAATTGGTGTTTAAAAGTTGCTATCTTAATAGAATATAACTTGAAATTGCGGATTCTGGGCAACCTGCAAGCATAGTTAGAGACGAGTACAATCCGCAATTCAACCTTAAGTGTCCGTCTCTATCTACGTTCCCCTACTTTTACAGCCATTTTATGATAGTGGGCGCACTCTGGTCGTAGACATTGGCAGCCTGCGCAATGTGTTCATTACTGACAAGTTAATACACTAACTCAATAGGGTAGACCCTCCCTTATTCCTCTCATTAGTGGCGGGATTCGGAAAAGTATGATTATTCACATAGGGTAATTGTGCCCTAATTCATCTGGTTCTCCTGTTGAATACCCATTTGAACACATCAGTTAGAGCAGTGTCTGCTATCTCTATTCAACGCATTAGGCCAAATGGTAGGATGAATAAGGGTGTGTTGTACTCGACTTTTTGATTCGATCAAACGCGAGTGTTTTACATTTTCCAACCAGATTTCATAAACAGGTACCCAGGAAAAAAAATCAGGAGAATCCCGAGAGTTTCGAAGAAAAACAAACGCGAGTATTTTACTTTTTCCAAAAAGTTAATACACAAGATTATAGTCCTAAGCTTACTCTAAAATTCATCCAAACAAACCTACTCTCAATTAGATCGTTGCAAAGAGCTATAACGTTCTCAAAATTGTCATTTTGTCAAGGTAAAATATGAATACTTTTCAATATATCGATTGCAAATCAAAAAGATATATCCTATTTTCTACCCCTCCTAAAGCCTTTTCAGAAAAAACTAAACAGAAATAGATTTCATGAAGTTAAACCAGAGTTAGAGAGATTTTAAAATTTCGTCCTATTTCTTCGGATCAATTTTTAATGCCCATTTTACCCCATTTCCCCTCCAAGTAGTATTCTTATATTTGATCGAAGCTAGTCCCACATATGCAATAAAAAACGCTACAATTTTCATCAAAATCGAATATCATCGAGAATATCAATACGACCAGAGACAAAATTTTGAAAAACTGGCTCTTTAAATTGTACGGGTTCAGTTATTACCTTCCACTCGTAGGAGTCGAGTTTAGGCAGTTACTATAAATTACTCGCGTCTACACCCAAAACAAAAATCTTGGTTTTGGTAATGTGCAAAAATTGCAAGAAGCTTCCTTGCATGAAATGCAAGAAGCTTCCTTGCATGAAATGCAAGAAACAGTAAAAGAACGAATTTTGCCTATGTATTAGCGATATATGTGTATTGGTGACTAATACGCGTTGGACAAAAAAACTGCTGGCATTGAAAAACGAGGACGCACCGGCAGATTACTAACCTATACTTTATCCATCCAACCATTCTATCAGATAGTTATAAATGGGTAAAGTCATATATAAACAATTGGACGATTTCACAATAAATGAGAAAAGTAACGGACGCACCCAGATTTGAACTCATACTCTTGTGCAGAGTTACAAATAATCGAAACCCTTTTTTGACGGCTGAGAATGAACCTGATGCGACTCGCACTGAATAGAAAAAATATTCATTCAAATATCCATGTCATTCATTCAGTTGAATATCGTACAATATATTCATTTCACTAATTATCAAGGAAAATGTTTTCAAATGCCGGTAAAGCATATGAAACAACAATCATCATCGCTTACATTGTGCCAGGGCCTACTTTGATGCGTTTGATTCGTTGCTGCACGGTCGCTTCTTGTAATAATCGGAGACGAATGAAAATCTGCATAGATGAATGGGCGGTTTGTTCGTTTGACGTTTTCAGCTGCGTTACTGAGTATTGAAAATGAATGTGGCTGCTTGCGCATCGTAGCACTGACTATTAGCACTGTTCCGTTATTGCACATGAGAATAGAGCGTGAAAACTTGTACAATCAGCACATCCGTAATTCGATGCTGTCTCGTGTGTAATGATTTAATCGCAATATTGCGTTTAATGGTGTTGGTGAGAAATGAATAAACAGCAGACGGTAAATATAAAGTCGCCGTGCCTTGCTAAGGTCCTCCTCAAAGGGAAGAAAAGTGCATAAGAATACGAAGAGTCGCAAATTTGACAGACGCAAAACAGATTCAAAGTAATCTACATAAGGTGTAATGCATGTGTGTACAATAATATTATTGATGGCAAACGCCTTGAGAACCACAAAAAGACTGAAAGCACTAGTTTCTATGTTCAAAACTTTGTGTTTTAATGAATTTCGTTTTTAATAATCTCTTTTTTCGGGTAGTAAAGTAGTATTTGCGCAAAATCGATTTTGCCAATCGTAAAACCAAAACTCTCGCTTTATCGCTTTACGTATGTCTACACCTTATCTGGTATTATCGTTGCTATAACAACCAGTATAGGCAAGTGGTGGCAATCCTTTGGTAGTTGTGTTAATGAAACATATGTAGGTGTTTTACACCAACCAACATAACCCTACAAAATGAGATGGATGAATTTTGTTTGACAATTCTCGGTGGTTTGTTTATATAGGAGTTACGTGAGTTCGACTGCAAAAGATAAACATCCGTTGCACTCGAACTCACGAAACTGACGAAGTAAACAAAAAAACACCGAGAATTGTCAAACATGAACTTTATTCATCGTGAGTTCATTCGTGTCATCATCTTGTAAACCCTGTAAAAGCTTTAACACCAAAATTGCAAGAGATGCAAACATTATTTGTGAGTGATTGTCGCTTGCAATTATTGTAAGAGATTTTTATTTTGGGTGTAGCGACATATATGCTAGAACCGGTACCGTCTGTACCGGTTATTCCAGTAAAAATCCGTTACTCGATTTTTTATGTAGGTGGGAAGCACTCCATAGTGAAATTTCACGTTCAAAATCATGATTTTTTATCAGATGTTGTATGCTTAACAAGTGTCCCTTACTTTGGAACATATTCCTTGATTTCGAGGTTTGGCGTGCTAGCTCCTTTCCATCACTTTCATAACGTCTTCTTGCTGGTTACTGCCTTTTATACTAAAGGGTGTTACGATCGAAATTTAGTCAACTTTAGCTTGAACCATTTTTTCCATCGCGCATTTAAAAAAACCTACACAACCCTCATTTTAAAGATGTATGTTTATAGCATCAGCCGATCTGTTTATCTTTAATATTCGGAAGGTTAGTTGTCGAAATGGCATCGAAGCAGGATATTCAATGGAGCAAAATTTTGCTCGCGCATAGCGAATATTTGAACCACTCGCACGCCAAGTTGGCGAAATAGTTGAATTTGGCTAAATCAACGGTCATCAACGTAATAAAAGTGTTTGACGATAGTGAGTAAGACTGGATCGGGGAGGAAATTGAAATTCAGATGCCGCAAAAACAACAAAAAGTGACCAGCTGTTTCAAGCGGAACCCCGACTAGAGCTTCCATCCCGGGAATTTATTTCCCGGGATTTTTGGATTTCCCGGGATTCCCGATTCCCAGGAAATTGTGTTTTCTCATTCCCGGGATTCGGGAATCCTGGGAAAAAAGATTTTTAATATATTTCAAACGGCTTAGGTTCTTCGAAGAAAGAAATTCTCTAGGAAGTATCTTTATCGGCAAACATTTGGAGTGAGCAGTGAATGCAGATGCTTTTCCAACTGATTTGCAGATCTTTGAACTATATATCTTTTGGCTCGCTGATATGTTCTCATGATTTTTTAGGTATATAGTCCAAGCCTTGCTCAAAATACTACTAAAAATGTTGATATTTTCATGCAAAAATGGATTAATTTACCGGCCGTTGTACCGAAGCATTTCCTTACAGTAGCGTTAGTGATGCGCACGATATCTCTGCAACCGATGAGCCGATTGCTCAGATTTTTTAACAGTTCTTTTAATACTTAGATCTTGAATGAATGCAATCAAATTAATAATTGAAATGGCGGTAATTTCTTAAAAAATCGATTAGTGTTTGTTTCAAAACTTGGCTGGTTTGTAGTGATATCATGCTTAACGCAAACGCTATTTAAAATAAAGAATGTTTCTAGAACGCCTGCAGAAATATTTAATAGGTTCATCGAATGCATATTTCATCTAATTTGTTATACCGTAATATCTGTAAATTTTTGGATGTATGAAAAGAAAGACATAACGCTGTAGCTATCCAATATCATGCGCATCCAACCTATTTGCATGTCGCTTCCAAGGATGCAGGCAGGATTTTTGAAGGGATAAGATCAAGCAATCCAGATACTCGCCCGTGGTAGGCTTCATCCATCGCTGCACAGTTCGCCCATTATCTGCTTGATTTTGATTCACGCTTAATTCGGAATGATGCTGATCCTACTGCGACAGATATGGATTCCATATATCACATTTTCTCATTTGATAGGAAATAACTGCACAATACCCTAAAGCAGCTTAATCTTTTCATTCAAGATTACCAAAGAAGGTGCTATGCATTAAATTGATCCATCGTATCAGAACAACGAATTCCAATTTTGGACAGTAACTCCAGCAGCTGCGTTTAATATATCATCCTAATCGTGTCCGTGATTACCAAAATTTAGGTTATACATACAGCCAAGAAAAATCAAAAGAAGTTGATGTTGCGTAAACTTATTGACGAGTTATCAAATGATTGAATGATGTGTAGGACACCAAATCGCCTTTTTCTGACAACTGCTTTTAGGACAGATATACATTCAATCAAACGAGTTTGAAAACTTTTCAATTTATTCTTTTTTTTAAGAAAATCATTCACCTTTTTATTTTTCTTCTGTATTCCCGGGATCCCGGGATTTCCCGGGAAATTTATTATTTATTTCCCGAATCCCGGGAAGCTGAAAACCGTCGGGAAATGGAAGCTCTAACCCCGACCTCTCGGTCGGAGATGTCTCAAGCAAGCTATAAGTGTCCACAACCGTGTATTGAACTACAAAACGAGTCGGGCTGTCGACTTACAAGAAGGTGGTGACTCAAAATCGTGACGATAAGGAGGACAGACTTCAAACAGCTTCCTGGACAGGAATATTATACGTCGACTAGAAGGAGAGATTTTGAGACACATTAAGATGACGAAGTTTGAAAAGAAATACCTCGTTTGGTACGCTATCTGTTCATATGGCTTGAAGAGCGATATTTACGTCGCAACCGGGCCCATCAAAGCTGCCAAAGCACTGGAAGAATACCCGATCTTGAGCACCAACACGGCTGTAGTGATGATAACAAATGCTTCCCGGCCGCGAAAGACGATCTCCACGTGCACGAGATTTGACGCAACCTTCAATAGTATTGGTTTAAATTTGACATACAATAAACCCGCGACATTGTTAAGTTACCACAATCAGCGGCGTCAAATAAATGAATCAAAGTTTTGTCGATCTTAAGAAAAAAATATTTAAATAGTATAAAAGTAGTAAAACCTAAACAAACCTAAAGGTCATTTCAAATCTAATTATCGCTAGAGTGTCCGTCATTTGAATCCATTGCACGTACTGCACATATACATTTCAAAAAGCGATATTATTTCGCCTCATGACGATTAGTTGATACTTTACTACAATCACACGTGTGTGTGTGATTTATTATTGCTTTATAGTAACAATTACACTTTTCGCACTCCGTAACAAGTCGTAACGACCAACTTACTCTTTAATTTGAAAATTGAACACCGTCGTCCAATTGCCGCTAATGTGTTTGCGTACAATCGTAATGCTCTTCTCCTTAGAATAATTTATCGCTATGTATACTCGTAATGACAGTACATCACAAAGGCAGAGTTTAGTCAAACTGATTCTATGGACTAGCTTAATTACTGGATTGTACGAAAGCATTTGAGCATTCCATATTCGAATTAATTCAAATTAGTATGGCAACACTTCTAGTGGCGTTTGGTAAGCTGGAAGTGTTTAAATTTTCGGGTTAAATGTAGATAATTAACAGGAACCGAAAATCTCTTTCGCGTCAGGACTGTTCAACAAATTTCCAGTGTAGTACATAACACAACCCAGGCAACTAAAACGGTATACGTATCATAATACGTGCTTCGAGTGCATGATTTATTACATTCCTATCGGTAAGCCTCTGATTGATATTTGGATTTATTTGCTGAGCTGGAACATACTTACCGTCTCGGGCGATGGAACAGAAAAATACAAAGATTTATTTTATTTTGAACGGATGTTTACCAGTCGTTCGAAAAAATGATTGATTTGAGAATGCTAACAAATTTAGTAGCGGTGGTATGCTAAACAACAAAACATTTACAGGTGATTGATGTTAGAAGATACATACTTACATCAGGGTTAGGAAATCTACATGTCACAGTCGACACAGGTCGCAGTAGGACGCAAAGGGCAATTCTCAATCTTCTGCAATTTAAATTTAATCACATTAGCAACTCCCACAACTCACACTCTGTTAAATATATACAACAAGGAAAACAACGAAACGTAATCCATCTATCATCTAATGCCAGATACACACACACATGGGAGATATGATGTCACCGGTATATAAGGGTTATCACGATTATCGGTTCGCAACTATGGGACCGGGAATCATATGTTTCCAAGTAGAAACAACAGCTGTTCGGATGTTCACAGTCATCCGCAGTAGGAACGTGTGTTTTGTCCCCTCTAACAAATACCTACCGCTCTGATGAGATTCACACAATGTTGGTACAATAGGTATAACGTGGATTCACATAAGTGCATGTACCTAGCACAGTTCACGTATATAATCTTCCCCTTGTTACACATTGTGATTGCACCTGTTGATAGGTCGGGTAGGCGCAGAGGAAATACGGTGCGGGGTGGCGAACCATCATGGAATTGAGTGCTAAATAAACAACAATTTGTTTAAAGTGTTTCACCGGCGAGAACCGGAGAGATAATCGTTATTCCACGTTGCTGCCCCGTGATTACGCGGACGCCCAATCACCACACCACTGCCTGTTGTGGGTGGAGGCAGTTATCAACACTATCCGATAGGGGCTGGATTAGCTATCGATTTTGCTGGACTCTGTGCTGGCTTGTGGAAGATTCAGTGATAACAATTAACATTAGAAGTGAGATAGTTTGTGCAGGTTAATTGGTTTTAATTTGATTATAACGATTTATTAATTATTGATGGAAACGTTATCATCTGGGAAGATTATAGTAATAACACAGTAAAATTGCGACAAATTATTAATTAATTGCGATTTAAAGTGTCTATTCGTATCGCTTAAATTTATCGTTCGCTTTCAACGAAGATAATGTGCTGTCTGCAAATCTTCTATACTTGTAACACATCAATCACGGTTTATTTTTCTTTTCGTCTTTCGACGCAGTAATTAGTTTTCTCGTGTTTTGTGTTACGTTTTTCTGGTACGTGAGTAAATTATTAGCTTAAATTTTAGATATAGAAAACATATATGATCGTTTTTCGAAGCATACATTCTGAGCGCTTGACAACGAAAGGAATGTTTTGCTTTTGAAATATTTATATGAATTATGTTTTACCATAAAAGCTAGATTATTAAGAAATGAAGCACTTTCAAATGCGTTTATTTTTAGACCTTTCAATCGAATACTGTATGATGATGAAACAAACGTAATAGCATTCTGTTGGTGTCGGTCATCAGCTGGGGCACGCCTTCTTCGTTCCCGGTCTTGGCTAGCTGATTTTATCAATTCTTCATCCAACCGTCATCATTGTTGTCTTAAATTTCTGCATCATTGTTACCCCATACACAAATCTCTGTTGGACGGAACTGACAATTTAGTTCATTAGTCTTTGGGACCATTCATAAATTTCAAAACATTTTTAGGGGGAGGAGGTACGGCAAAATGTAACATGTTGTGACAAATCAGTGTGGGGCAGTAAGTTAGAACGTTACGTAATATGATTTTACTGAGGAATTTTTAAAAGGATTTTTGCGTACTAAGGGCGTGGGGGATAAAGAAATTTCTGACAATTTGTTACATGTGACGTGGGGGAGTCAATTTGGGGCAATTTTCGCGTTAGGTAACTTATGGATGATCCCTTTTGGGATGAACTGTCTCCATTGTCGTTGTACCATTGCAGTAGGAAAGACCTTCCATTCATCCGAATTTAGTACGATAAAATTTAATCGCCTTTGATTTTTCAGATTTTTGATAAATCTATGAAAAAAACACAGGGCAGTCGTAAGGGAACCCCCTTTCCGTTTATACAAAGTTGATTTGACGGTACATTCTGCTCGAACATGGCTGTTTTTTTCCCAGGCTTTCGATAGTGAAAACATTTTGCGTTCAATTTCTGCAGTCAGTTGAAACTAACCAAGTCTTTATTTCGTGAGAATGAGATCACCTTACACTTTTCCAGTTTCGCACACATACCATCAATAAAAACTGGATGCTGATTTTGCATAAATCTTCAATTTTCAATTAAGCGAGTCAGATGAAATATTCAGCGCTATAGTCAAGTCCATTGGAATACAGCAGAAAAATAAAGTCTCATGTGCCTTCCTTGGGATATTCTTGAAGTTGAAGTAAATGTGGGCCTTAAAGTAATATAGTAAAGTATCAAAGCATTTGGCCGAGTCAACGCGTTAAATTTAACAAAAATTTAATTTTTGAAATCAGTTTAAATAATTGCAAGAGAAATTTCAAACTGGGGTTACATTCCGGATCTCGAAACGAAAATTTTATGGTATCCAAGCTTGTATGAAAAGGTCGATTCGAAATGCTTCCATAAGGTCGCCCCTGATTAACTCGAATTAACTCTTTGTTGTACAAGTTTAATTATACTACTGCTTGAACCGCAGAAACTAAAAAATTAAAAAAAACAACCACTTAATGTTGTTGGTTAACTTTGACAACATTTGAACTGTTTGCGGTTTATGCATTTAAAGGTTCATGCATGTTTACCAACTAGTAGTGTCTCAGATGATAATTCATGACTGCATGATTTACACAGTGGGACTTTGGGAAATCGTCATTTACAACTGTCATTATGTTTTTTTTCAAGAATTTTTCCATGAGATCAAACCTATATCTAAATATACGCAAGAAACAACGTGTCGGGTTGTTTTTTGCCCAAAAAATTATGTGAGTTCTAGGTTTAGTAGTTGCCTCAATTGTGTACTAGCTTCGAAGTGTCTGCACAAATATATCTAGCTGAATCGACTAATATGTCGGACACAACTCTCTATAAATCCCTTTTATAATTGGTATTACGAGACTAACCAAAAATAAATTCTTCGTAGAAAAAAAACCCCTCTCCTTCCGATGACAAACGTAGAATTTTGTTCAAACCAACCCCCCCCCCCCCCCCCGGCGCCATGAGTACGTGTTTCATGAACGGCCCCTTTTGAGTGTCGTAGAAGATATACTGCAAGTTACCCCAAGTGAATATATCGTAGTTAGTTGCTAGCAAGTTCAAAAATGTTACTCAATTGAAAATTGGGCAGGATAAAGCTGGACTAAAAAATATCCGATTTTCTTCTTTTTTATATGTTTCTTAGAAAAAATTTTATTTTTCAATTGTTTTGGATTTACTTGGTGGTATTGTAACAGTAATTTGTCGTTGGGATATAACGAGAAAAAAGGTAGAACAAAGCTCACACTATTGGGCTGAAACTGAGTAAGTCTTGGATAAAAATCAACTATCGAACTCATTTTACAAAAAAGACGCATCATCTCCAAATCTTAAGAACCTAAATAGTTACCTTGAGAAGAGATGCTCAAAATAACATTGTATATAACTTTTCCGAAGACATCATTCTTCTATCATGTCGCGTTAAAAAGTTGGGTTAAGCGCCGTCCTAGCGATCGAGTTTCGCACTACCATGAGGACCTATTAGTTTAAATTATTCCACTTTTTTTTTCAATTTCCGACACGTTCCGAAGGAAGGTGTCTGATACCAAGTGGTTTCTCTTCTATTTCCTTTACGGAATCATTCAATTCCGTTATTCTACGATTGGGATATTTTTTATTAGCCTCCATTCTTAATCGTCTATTCTACATCTGTCAGCTTATGACTGGGTAGCAATGTAATGCAGAAATGCCAAATTATGTAGTTATAGATCCACTTACAGCTGGCCAAACTAGGCGTAAACAGAATCATCGACAACATTCTAAATTTAGGTTGTTTTCAACATAGTCAAAGCACTAAGCACTAGCTACTCGTTGCTCTCGTCGAAAGAGGCAAACACAGCTCATTCAAACTTTATCTTTATGCTCGAATGTGTTAGGTCTTTTCTATGAACGATCGATCGCCACATTTTATCGTGCAGGTCAAGAGGGGATTCATTTCAAGTGACTAGGGGGTAGGGAAGCCTTTTTTCGATGTATTTCACCTATTGTAGAGGAATGTAGCCGGCCGGCTTACGTTAAGTTAATTCTAGTTGTCTATTAATTTATTAGAATTGCCGTGCCTTAAGATTCTATTAGAATCTTATACCGATAATACATGGAATCGTTATGTTTTATTAAATTGGGCTAATTTAGTGAAACGACAAGTGCCCAACCTATCCATCCTACACTGTGCCTATAACAGCGCGTGTACCACCGCTGTAACGAAGAAGAAGAAGAAGAAGACATCCACCTGCCTAGCCAAGCTGACTGAAGTGTAATCAACAACAAACCTAAAGTGCGAGTGATCGCACGTGGGTTTATTTTTGGCAACCGCAGGCATTTCTTGTATCGATTTTGGCAGCGCGTTCCGTTGTCATGACCTATACAAAATAGCATAGATACCAGAGAGTATCTGGCGAACGATCGTTTTAATTAGCGTTAATTGTACCGCTTCAAACTAATTCGATAACACGCCTAGGCGAAAATATTACCTTTCTGAATTAAACCAAATAAAGAAATGAACTTTTTTTTAATTAAAAATTTTCGTTATTAGTTGTTGACTATTTTCAAGGTGAATTCAGGAAGATTCGGGTATAATCTACAAAGCTATGCATAGTTTTATTTGTTTTGCAATATCACATCTTTCTCAGGGGAGCCTACCGCTAATTGGCGGTAGGCGTAAGTAGGAGGAACCATTTTTCTCCGTTTGTATTAGACATGGGGCGTTGCCTCCTGTACGATGTGTAACGAAAATCGAGGTGAATTAAAACAAAGGAGAGTTGAAATAGTGCCCATCGCTAGTGAAAAAATACTTTTAGCTGGGGGCGGGCAAAGCATAGTTGGTAAAACGGATGCCTTGTACTCAGCTCACCTGGGTTTAATACCCAAACCTGTGTGCAGGTTAGAGATTTGGCTAGAATAAATTGTTGGGTTTCAAAATGTTATCCAAATGTGACATCAACATATGATTTCGGTATGTTATTATTTTATTTTTTATGTTGTTCGGGAGCATTTAGCAACCAACCTAGTCTTGTGTTGAGTATGATCTGTATGATAAAACAAACATTCATCCAATGGTCAAAATGCGTCTGTTTTTTGTGCGAACAGTAGCGAGGAGCAACATATTAATATGACACAAATAAAACAAAACTTCACATATGAAAATCGTATAAACACAAATGGCAAAGCAGTTATTTGTTCACATAAATACATTTCTTATATCGGCTGGGGTGTTTCGGTATGCACCGGTAGGCCGGCGCAGGGTTGTTACGGAAGACAACCGATTTCAAACGCGCCAAATACGTGCTAGATTTGCGCGGCTCACTAACCAAATAAATATTGCCTATATGTCTTCAAAACTTGCAATGGTTTTCCAATTGCATCTTTTGTTAAAAGGCTAAACAAATCGTGTCTTTTTACTTGAAAATATTCATAACTTTCGGAGTTATTTCGAAATATTACAACCTAAAATAAAATTGCTTTCTTCCGACTACACCGTCTAACCGTGCAGCCACATGCTTCTCATTCGACTAGCAAACGATGAATGAAGCTCTTAGCATGTAAATACCCGCATGACTTATTTAGCTTTCCATCATACGATTAGGTCTCTTAGCTGCACTATATTGACGGTTCTGCTTGAAATAGACCTCTTTTTCATACAAGCTTGTATGGAAGTTGTTTCGACTTGATTGCATATTGCGAACCTTTTCCAAAATCAACATTGCAATTTTTTAGCCTTGCACCTAGGCTCCAGTGCGAGTGTGCAAGCGTTTTGACGTTTATTTTTGTTTCGTTGACACTCGAGTTTTTCCCATATAGTAATAACTCGACGAAATGCTATATTATCTCGGGATAGACAATAATTTGGCCCCTGTTTTTCCATCTTCTTTCAACATCGAGAACTTTACCCTTTTTTATCAACACTCCTTTGCACATGGGTTCAGCCTGGGCCCAACAAATGTTTGTCTTTTAATATTGTTGGTTGACAGTAAAATGCAAATTACTTAGGCGCTGCTCACGCAAAACTTGTAATCCTTTTTTCGATTATTCATGGGACTTAAGTTCCACCACTACCAAGAGATGAGAAAAGTGGCCATCAAAATCAAAGATTATTTCCGTTTGCGAAAGTTGTTTATTTACTGGTCGAAGTTGATAGAAACAAAAGCACACGTACATGGTTAAAAATAAAGCAAATTCACAATCTTCCCCTGCGTCATCATCAGAAGCATTCCTTCTTTTTTGCAATGGTGATGATTGTGAAGATGATCAGAAGCAGTGAAG
This sequence comes from Topomyia yanbarensis, assembly GCF_030247195.1. Taxonomy (NCBI): domain Eukaryota; kingdom Metazoa; phylum Arthropoda; class Insecta; order Diptera; family Culicidae; genus Topomyia; species Topomyia yanbarensis. The sequence goes on from NC_080672.1 coordinate 387,472,572, forward strand.
GTTGTTGCTTGCGGTTACGATACATTTTATGGGACATACTAATATATGCTACTAGCTGCAATAAAGCTCTATTATGAAACATAAAAAAACATTAAAACCAATATTTCGTAGCTGGCGAGATAAGCTGCTTCGAATTTGAACTAATACAGCTAATAAATGGAGTCTCTTTAGGTAATCTTATCCTGTGATTTATTGCACAAGTAAATGCTTTATTCAGCGACCAATTTAATTTTCAACGCCAACCCATATGAACAATAGCCTTCGCAATTTGTAGCACATAAACACTAATCTTTAAAAAAAACGAGTAAAAAATAACCAAAAATCTCTCGTCGGATCACTGCACCGGTTCAGACATCGTAATCGTAAAACCCATTAACTGAATACATTTCAATAATTAAAAAGTTGATTCCTGGTGAACCCAATTCACCATCAAACATCTCCTTTCTCTGCTGACGGCACTGCTTTCCAAAGGTGCACCTGGTTTTTATTTGACCTGAAGACTAAACCTAGACCAACAGGAATCGATTCCGCAACCTCAGGCTCGGTCGGCACCGAGCTCAGTCGACCACGTTGCCCGGGCCGCTGCTGCTCTGGTCATTAAACTAAGCTTGTGAAAACAGAATCGCAAAGCGAAGTTCAACTCATCCAGCGAGGTGACCTTAATTAGCCGACAAGAGTAGTAAACAGTCGCTGGCGAGCCTCTCTCTCGAATCGTATCATCCGACTCGATTCCGAAGTGCACCTTCGCGAAAAATAACAAAAAGAAGGATCAATCTATATACTTGACACAGGCACTTAGTGCCAGTGTTGTCATATGCTATCTAGACGTTGTCAGCGTTTTTTTGTCGATTCTGTTCGGTACGGAATAGTGATTTTTATGAATTTGTGTATTTTTATCTAGAATTGTTTAGTTTTCTAGAAGTAGCGTAGATTTAGCTACAGAAAAATAAATCCTCACGGAAAGACTGGAGACATCGATTAGGTCAAGAAATCAATGAATTTTGAAGGGCGAGCATAGCGCATCGATACGCAGCTCATCTGGCTTCGATTCCCAACGTCGCATATAGAGTTAGAAATTTTTCTAAAAAGATTTTTCTAACCCGAAAAGAGGCGAATGACCATAAGGTTAAAACCTCTATAATCAAAATTGAAAAAAAATTTTTTTTACGAAATTAAAAAATAATTTTACAATTAAAGGTAGAATAAAACATGTTTAGGAATTCTATGCGTTAAATTTCTTGTGGATTTCAAATGCTAGTCAACATTGTTCTGTTTCTTTTCTGCAAAAATAAGTGTGGCAACACTGTTAGCGCATCAGAAGCTCCGATTACGATTATTTCGTACGTACATACTAAATATATGCTCGCTGATACTTAGTGGGTTCAATTTTACATATACATATACAAGTATCGGAGACTTGTTGAGACATGGTAATGATTTTCATTCCAATCCAAAATAGACAAACAGAGTAATTGGGTATGAGCAGGGTCATATTCACACTACTCTGGGTCACTGCCTATAATGATCAAGGGTAGACTGTGGCTGTCAAACGACACACATTTTGTTGATCTGCTTTTTAAGAACGTAGCAAAGATGTTGATACCTATTTAAGCACAATCCAATCAGTGTAAGCCGAGTTATTAGCAAAATAGTGTGACATCGTGACTAATGAGATGAATAAGGGCTCGTCTACCCTATGTTTTATGCTGTTCTACTGTTCAAGACTTTCAAACAATTCACATGAAAAGTTAAGGGACCATTCATAAACTTCGCAACGCGTTCAGGGGAGAGGGGGTTCGACAGATTGTAACATGTTGTGACATATGGGGGAGGGAAAGTCAGCTAGAACGTTACGTAACATGTGTTTACAGACGAAAAAAAAAATTGAGGGGGATAGAGAAAATTGTGACCATTTGTTATATGGGGGGAGGGGGGGGGGCTCAATTTGGACAATTTTTGGGTTACGTAATTTATGAATGCTCCCTAATGTTCATGAAATTTATCCAGCGGTGTAATTTAATCCTTTTGTAAATATTATGAATGCTCTTGTTTGGGAAAACGGACAATCAAGAGCTGGTTCAATATTGGACTGAACCAAATTAGCTCGCGATTGTCGTTTCTTCTCTTAGCGTACCCCTGATAACGACGCGTATTGCAATTGTAATTGTAATTTATTAATAGTGTTATCAATTCGAAAAATAGTTATTCAGTAAGATTGAAAGTTCAGTTTAAAATTAGAAAAATGCAAGTAAATTGCTATTGTATTGTGTACATTTGAGTGGTGAAATAAATGACGACATTACACACTAAATTTTGATTGCCGCATATCCGCAAAATTTTGCTAAATTTTGCCGAGCTGAAGTATCAGCAATATATCCAGCAAAAAATTATTCGCTGAAACTACAGCACTTCAAAACTGTCAAAATTAGCTGAAATGTCAGTTTGATTAGCTGAAACTGAGCCAAAATTTCTATTCTTTTCCTATAAATTTGCTGATTTTCGGCAATATCAGAGAGTTTTACTGAAAATCAGCGAACAAAAAGCTGAACTCTTAGCCATCAAAACACTAAAATAGCATAACGTAATTTATGCATGGTGAACGAACACAACTGAAAAGTTCCGTTTGAATCGGAGAAATTGACCAAGATACTCGGAACAGGAAGGAAACAACCGTATCGATTTCAAATTCACTGTAGGTAGACGTTGCGTTAATTTCTCCGGTCCGGAACCTTTCTAGTAATATTTTTTTTGTGCAACTATATGTTAAGACATTCACTGAAACGTACACCCCTCTTCTAGATTGATTAACGATTAATGCAAGTTTATTCGTTAATCTCAATTTATAGTGTCAACTAGGAAAATAGTCATTAATAGTCTACTGGACATCAAGCTTTAAGGGGAGGTTTTTTTTTTCTTTTGGACGAAAATAAAGCAAATTTCGTTATTTTTTGTGGAATAATTAAAAGGCGTAAGAACTTCTGAGCTTTCTGGTTAAATACGCTTCTGCGCAAAAGTTCATCCAACTTATCCTAACTCTGGTTCAATTCGGACCATCCATTTTAAATTATTTTTCAAGAAATAGAAATGAATACGAAATCAATCCTATTTAAATTTAACTTAATTTTCAAACTGTGAAATGAAAATATCTAGGAAAAAAACTTTACAATAAATAAACTCAATAGAGTAGAAACTGCTCCAAATCAACCCAAAAAAGGAGATCAAGCTATAATATAGAAGTTTGTCAACCGATTGTATAAACTTACGTTTTATTGAAAGCTTGATCGACTGTGCACACTTTTCTCTCAATCGGTTATTTCAGATATCGTACCGGTTACCGAAATCGGATCAACGCAAATTGGAACAATGCGAATTCCATAATTCACGCACCGCGAAAATAAAACATCCGGGTAAAATTGGTACATTCTATAAAGATATACGCACACATTTTCACATTAACATTGGGTTTCCAATTTTCGTACAATAGAAGCACTGTATACACTTAAATTCTGTTATTAGTAGGTAATTTTGATCTGCTGTCCTTATTACACTGCCGAAAACCAAAGGAGAGAGAATGCTTTTTTAACCCAAATGGATGGGATGAAGCTTAGTCGGTTTTGGGGAATATGTTTTGGGTAAAATTAGGCTCTCTTTTTCGTTTTTCGTTGGAGGAAGTAGGATGCGTAGATTTCAGATTACGTACTGCTAGGTAATTCCGGGACTTTTTCTAAAATTTTATCAAGTCACTCAACATCAGGGATGCCAGATGTGAAGGCATTTGAAATGATTCGAAAACACTTTTTAAATGTTGAGTGTACAAATTCAGATTTTTATTCAGAGCCCTGGTTGGTTTTTGGCAGAATTCTTGCTCAAAAGCACAACAGATTCCGAGTAGTGATCCTTGAAAACAAACGACTCTTGTATAGTCGTTTTCGACATGTTTTCTCAGTTTTTTTCCAATCCATCATCATTTTCCTTTTGTTCTACTCTTCTCCTTTGGTCTTCCGAAGTTCACGCTTCATCATGGCTTAAAAGATTTTGATCTAACGAAGTTTGGAGCAGTTTGGTGGGGTATCTTCGGCACAAATCAACCGAATACTACTCCTGCAAGGTTTCGGAATAGTATCATGAAACCAAACCCAACAAACATTTCGTGGTTTTATAAACGTTTTAACAGTTGCTTTATTCAGCTCTAGCTGAACATTGGAAGTATACGTGTAATCATATATCGTTTATTCCACCCTTAAACATCCGGGATTTGGAGAATTTATTCAGCTTGTCTGATTAAGACACATGAAGAACAATTCTTCAGCACGTATACAGCCTGAAGAAAACCACAGTTCAGCTTTATCAATAAACCTTTTCGTTACCGCTATTCAGCTGAGAGAATTATCATAGGAAAATTGTTAAAAAAGACATTTATTTCAAGTTACACACGCCATCAATCCCTTTGGAAGCCATATTCTTTTATTAGTGTTACGTTACAGTTAGAGAAAAATTGTATTACCTTGTTGGATATCATATCACGTACCTGGATCCAAACCAGCAACCTGTTGAATACTAAGCACTTACCTTACTGTCTGCACCAATCTTGCATACATCGAATGCTTAAGATTTCACCGATGTACCGACAAGTCTAGGCTGCTGAATAGAGTCTGTACAAAGGCTACAGTAGCCTTCTATAGATTTGAGTGAACCTAGTTGGCTTGGGTTCGAATCCCAACCTACGATAACTTTTTTATTTCAATTTTTTTTAATTAATAATTTTTAGAACATTCGGGAATTTTAAATTAGATTATTTATTTCAAAAATGTTGATTATAGTCGTTTTTGTTTCCAAGGTGAGGATTTATGGTTGTCACAAAACATTTAGATAAGTAAAAATGGGTGTTATATGAAAGTGGTGGTAACTGAATGATGGATTGAAGTCATTTATAATTCTAAGGTGGCAATCTCAATTACCACTCCCTGCCAAATGATTTCCTTTGAATTGTGATTTTTTTTTTTGGTAAGCGGAAGTCGCTGTTCGAATTCAATAGTTTATTTATTTATATCAACTAAGTTCGCCAGCGTGAATAATCATTTCATTGTACCTTTGTTTGCAAGTCGATGGAGAGAAAACAATCATGGTAACAATGCTGGTGTCAAAAATTTATAGCGACGTTGGAACAAAAAGTTTCTCTTGTGTTCAATATGAGAATATTCATGTTTCACAAGTAAACAGGCCGTTTCGAATTAAAAGGTAAATTTACATAAACGAGGGCGCGTGTGATTTGGTAAGCTTGTACATTGAATAACTGTAAATCATGTATTTCCCGTGGTGAGAACTCAGTAGATATAAAAAAACTAAATAAACTTTCTTTATTCATTTATTGATCTATTGCTCCTTAACTGTAATGTATGCAAAACATCTCAATTGGAATATACCGAAATAATAAAAAAAATCCTTCACTTAATAGTAAAAAAAATATTGTGTGTGTATTGGGACTCGAACCCAGGTCGGTTGCCATTCCTCATGATTTGCTAATCGCGCCAATTTTTGTAGTAGTTACAATTACCTTTGTTAAACACATAATTCAGCTAAAAGTCAAAGGTGGTATAACGGCAAATGTAAAGGTAGAAACAACCTTTTGAAGACATGTAGTGCAGCTTAATGATTAAAGGTAATACTATTGGTATCAGCATCGTTTATTTAACTCGCAATTCAGTCTAATTAAGATGGTTGAATAAAAGCTTTAATATTGTCGCTATTACATTTATTAGCAGTATAGTTCAGCCTAGTTGGAACTGGCGAATACTGGATTTTAAATAGGCTGAATAAACTGTTAATGTTTAAATAGTTCAGCGAAAGTTTTATTCAGCTTACATAACCTCTAATCTGCTTTAAATCAACACGTAGTCTTATAGTTCAGCTCCTAATGTTTGTTGGGAATAGCTCAAAAATGTGCATATGGCCTGCCAAATCAGATACTTTTAAGCAAATTTCAACAACTTCCATTTTAAACAGTCATCTACAGTACTTGCCTGTGAAATATCCTTATCCCGGTACCGCTTAAAATCCGCTTTGATGTAGGTCTCATCATCAATGAGCCAGCACCGGTATATCGTTAGCAGCGTCATATAGAGTTTTCAGGATCGTTTCTTGGACCTCTGGATGACTTTGCGAAAGATTATTTTTTTTGCTAAGTGCAGCGTTGAAATCTTCAGATTCCGCTTGAGATGAGCAATCAGAATTGTCTCGGTTTATTCGCACATTGTTCCCTGCTTTTTCACTTGTACTTCACTGTTATCCATTCCTGGAACCTTTGGATGACATTTAAGATAGTCGAATGATGTATATTCATCAGTTTTTCCAAGGCGATAAGTCAGGCTATTGCATGCGGACTATCTCGGCCGGAAACTGTACAACTTAGTGGATGCGGATGTAAGCAATACACTCTGAAGAGAAACTGGGCAAAAATTTGTTTAAATCGATCAAACATGAACAAAGTAACGCAAGGTTGAAAGTGAAACTTCTTTTTTTTAATAGCCCGCCTCTTACCCCCACACCAAAAAGCTCACAAACGGAGCCCCCTGGTAGTGGAAACATCAGTTCTCAGCGTACAAAAAAAAGGTCAGCACAACAAAACAAAGTTACGAATCGCGGAAACGCTGAGAAGAAAAAAAAAAAACAATACGAGACCGACAAAACACAAAATTTGACAAGAAGCTACGGCGAGTACCCAGCGGAAAAGAATCCTTTTAAGGGTCCCATCGTAGCTTTGCAGGAAGCTCATAATAATTTAAATTTATTTATTACTTATTGCTATAAAAATGCATTTATCAATTGTTTTTATTTAAAAAAAATGTTAACCAATTATAGCTAAAGGAATAAGCTCGATTGGTGGTGAACGAAGTTTATATTAAAAATTCTCCTATTTTATTTTTTAAAATTAGTTTCAATTTTGCTTGGAAACGAGTGCGACATGTTATTTGCTTTAAATCAGTAGGAAGCTGGTTGAATAACTTAGGTCCGATGAAAGAAATGCGTCTTTGACCAAGGTTCGTGGATACTCTGGAGTATAATAAATGATTGGCTTGTCTGGTGCTGTGAGCTCGAATTTCTGTCGTAAATTCTAGATTATTATGAGCAATAGTATTATGCAAAGCATTGTGGATGTACATTATTGTTTGGTAGTTAGTCAACCCAAGCAAAGGTAAAATGTTATGGGCATTATTATTGTATAACAAAATAGTAGGGTACATAAATGGTTTTTTATAAATAATTTTAAGACATCTGTTTTGAAGCGTTTGTAGCTTTTTCAGATTCGAAATACTGGCACGGCCCCACACAGATACAAGGTAGTTCAGCAATGAGTGGATGTGCGCATAATAAAATTTTAGAAGTACATGCTGGAGAACAAAAGAGCAAACTTAATTTTTTTGTTCATTGGGGTTTCAATCATTTGGTCATTTGCCCATACATGATTATTTTTCCATCCATGTACTAACTTGTTATCCTGATGGCTCACATAGGAAGCACGCTAGTCTCTTTAACTCATTACGCAATAAAAACGATGAAATCGTTCCAAAATTGTATCGGGCAACCGTTCTGATTCGCAATTCTGTCTGGTTTCAGCGTATACTTATATTTATTTTTAAGCCTACTCCCAAACCAATAACAATCTTCTGTCTCACGAGATAATCCCATTATTTATTTACTGGCTAAAACGGTTGTGTAATGGCGATTCGATTGTGAATTGCCGGAACAGCTCTAGTATGGACAAACTTAGGCTCTAGTATTTCCATAGAAGGCCGCCTTGGGGAGATCTGATTTTTACAGCATTTGTTGTGCTTTTCTTCCACTTTAATTTGTTTACAAAGTGGTTTGCCCGTTTTTGCCCGTTTAAAAGTTATCGGCATTGGAAAAAGAGCTATTTTCAATCAAAAAACGTAAATATCTCCACACATACTAGCGATGGCAAGTTTCCGTCTTCGGCAAAGTAATGCAGTTTAATAGTCCAAATAATGTTCTAGAACATTTATATAATGGAAAAAATCTAGAAGAAAACTTATGATGAAAAAACTGTTTTTAAGGGGCCTTTTACAAATAATGTCCCATATCTCAAAAACCTTAAAAGATAGAGAGTTGAAGTCTTCGGGTAAAATGTTTGTAATGAGTTTCTATACAACTTTGCTGAAGTAAGTATTTGCCTATCTGAATTATTGGAGAAAATAAATTTCGTTGCTCACTATTAGGGGGATTAATCATTAATCTGATAAGACAGAAAGAAGGGGAGTTCTACTCCAAGAAACTTTCTCAAAGACACCATATTGCTAAAGTCAACCGTTTTGACGCAATCTAAAAAACCCCCTTTTTTGCTCTTTGGGACCACTGTGCATCCTTTACATTATAATTGAAAAATAATTTTTGCCATAATTGTTTTATATTTCAAATCCGGTAAAAGATGAATGTAGATGAAGAAATTCTTTATCCAGAGCTATCATTAACTCATTTTTTGATGTTTTGCGACTTAGTCCGGTCTGACTTAACACCGACCAATTGAAACAGAATGCAACGGTGTAACATATGTGTATATTAAACATTTCGGTGATACATACCTGTATTTTAGCTGGAGAATCCATAATTGATTCATTCACTATAACAGCGCTCGTTAAATGCTAGGATTGGCCTAGCGTTAGAATACGTGATTCAGAAATACGGTGGTGCATATTATCGCCATGTTTTTTCAGATAAACTACCACAATTAAACAAAGTCAGAGAAGAAAAAAATGGGAATGCTACTTTGACTGGCCATATCTTAGCTGTTTGTTCACCGATTTCAAATTTTTCTTCACCATTGGACAGGTATATCTTTTACAAAAACGGCGATCAAAGAGTAATGAAAAAAAATTGTATATTTGAAGTAATAGTAAAAACAGTAATTGAAAGTCAGTACAGACAAAATGAGCTTTTCAGTTCAAATAATCGTACCTCAGTCGTTTGTCAACCATTTTCAATTTTTCTTACCCCAATAAAATTCTTAGAACTTCTAGATTTGTAATTTATGCAATAGATAGTAGATTGTAAAAAAACTGTACTTTTTCGAGGTTTTAGACAGTATAGTTTTCACAATGCACGCAGCACAAGGTTGGTTAAAATTTTATCCGCCTTGTTTAGTTTTACGGTTTGAATCGCTTTGAATTCCACATTATTTACCAATGAAATGAAATTTCTGCAGTTCTACGTACTTTTGTCTATTTTTTGAGAAAATATTGGAATTTGTTCTTTCGGAAATTGTAGCTGCCATCGATTACAACCGATTTGTGTATAAAAAACTATAGGTCATCGCTTTAAATTTAAAGTTATATGACGAATATTTAAAAAATTCTGAACTTCTTCATATTTACTGAATTTTTCCTTACACACTATTGTTTTGTAACTTACATACAACATTGCATTTCTACACGTTTGTATGAACATATTGATATAATAATATCCATATGTAATAAGCAGAATTATTCAGTAAACGTGTTACATTTCAAACCGTAAAACTAAACAAGACGCAAAAAATTTTAACCAAGCGTGTTCCATGTGCATTGAAAAAATCAAACCGCCTAACACTTCAAAAAAGTATAGTAACTTTTAGAAGTCTACTACCAATTGCATGCATTACAAATGTAGAAGCTCTTGGAATATAATAGGTGTAAGAAAAACTGAAATTGGTTGACAAACGGCTGAGATACGATTGTTTGAACTGAAAAGCTCATTTTGTCTGTACTGACTTTCAATTACTATTTTTACAATTACTTCGAATATGCAAATTTGTTTTCCATTATTTTTTGATCACCATTTTTGTAAAAGATATACCTTTCTAGTGGTGAAGACAGATTTCAAATCGATTAGGTAGCAGCTGAGCTATGACCGGTCAAAGTAAGGGTTCCCATTTTTTTGTCCCTTGTGGTATTCAGATTGCACATACAATTTGGCTCGTGACAATGCGATGTTTGATGTGAAACTAGTCATTACCAGTCGTTAGTCTTTAAATAGTCATTCCTTGCGAGCGTAATTCTAGGAGCTCTTCTTCTAACAGCTGATGAGGTTCTTTCATGTATTTTATGTTCATGTTTGGTTTGATCCGGTGACAAACGTTGAATGATCTGTTTTAAAAATCGTGCGATGGCGCCCATGATCTGGATGCTTAGTTAGAAATTTTTCAGCGTAATGGAATTTAAATCATTGCGTTTCAACCAGATTTTTTTTGCGATCCGATAATACCACCAGTGAAGAAGCTACTACCAAGGATGAAGTGTTCACATTCGTGACCCGCAAGGGCAAAAAGCCAGGAAGAACATCTGATTGCGAGTATCAAGGCAGTAATCAAGATGATGATACGGACATAAACGACAACGAGAGAGACATGGATAACCCCGAAGTTGGCGAGAGAAGGAACATATTCCCGACGCGAAAAAGGATCTCCGCTCGCAGTAGCAAGTTGCGCGCACGAGACCTTACAGGCTGAAAATAAAATTTATTGTAATTTTTATTTTTTACATCTTGTAAATTTATAAAAGACCCATGGCTCCTCTAAGCTAAATAAACGAATAAATAAACGAATTAAAAAAAGGATATGAAAAAATCTGGCGAATTTTATCTTGAAGTGATTTAAAATAATTACGAACTAGTTTCACAAAAATTGTTTTCAAAATAAGCAAGCTCTTAAAGATAAATTTGGCACAACCGATCCTGAAGAAAAATAAAAACTCGCTTGCAATTTATTACTATTGCTAAAATCTAAGATTTATTTGTTGTATAAAAATAGACACTTTACGAAACTTCGCAAAAGTAAGGTAAAGTAAAATTTCGTTTTTTTGTAGTTTTTGTACCCAAACAACGAACAACATGCTCAAAAAGTGTGATTTGTAAGTTTAGAGTAAAACTCATTTCAAATTTGAAGGACTAGTCTGGCTAAATAAGTAATTTACGAAAAAAGTTTCGAGTAATTAAAGCCACACCGAAGATCAAAGTCATCCCGGTTTACGATACCGAAAGAACACTTCATATGTGTTTTATGCATCTTTCAAGGCATTATCACTCACAGTCCTGTTGCTTTCGTAGAGCTCGATTGGTTCATCTTGTGAACTGTTTATTTGCTTGTATGATAAGGTTTAGTGGAGGCCAAAAGATTGGGATGGGTTATTTGGGATTGTACTATCATTGTTGTCCTTGAGGATAAGCCAATAATCAAAGCAAAGTATGTCATGTGTGCATTTCACCTTGTACGCATCAGTTCAACAATAATCGGGAATTGATTTCGGGTGTGTTCTAAGACTTTATAGGTCAAATCGTAGCATAGTAGAATGTGATTCGATTGTTTGCAATAGAATACAAATATATGCGGAACAGTTTCCACCTATATTTATACCTCGGGAAAGAAATTGGAAATTCCCGCAGATTCATTCGTTTCTGTGAGTTCTTTGTTACATTTGCATCATTTTGCATATAAACCTGACACATCCAATTGAAACAGATCAGTCACAACTAGTACTAACAACTGCCCTTTCGTTATTCCTTTCATTTCGCAGTACGGGTCAAAAAACCCACTGATGGACAACGCCAAACTGGACCACGTGACGAAGGTGATTGCGTACCACCCGCGCTACCTGGAGCACTATTTGAATACCCAGAACTTTGTGATGAACTGCGATGGACCGTTGCCGTTCGAACATCGATTCTATATTGCCATAATGGTAAGTGGGTATAAGTATCAGAACAATAAGCTTGGCATCAGCTTTTGTAAGCCTACAGGTCGAAAGCCAGACAATAATGCGCTGGTCGTGGGGCTTTTCCATCTACTCTTTCTTTCGAAAAAGTTTTATCTTTTTCTGCCTTTTTCTACTGCAAATAAGTATTTTCCCTGCCATTGCTCTCGGCTATTAGCAGCAGACGATCGGTAAACTTAACCATTTTTTTATGTTGCCTCTCGAGAGATTGTTGTCCTATTATTGAACAAACACCCCCCCGCCTACGCCGAGAGTCTCCGCCGGTTTGGTCGTCTGCACGTGTGTCACCTTGTAACCATATCCATTCCGGTTCAAATAATTACTTAAATGTGCGTTTATCTGTTATCGGTTTCTATCGTTACAGGCTGCCGCCAGACACAAATGTACCTACCTCGTTAATTTGTACGAAAAGGAATTTCTGCTGCAGGGTGGTGACCGAAGTTGGCTGAAAGGGTTGGAATATATTCCCGCCAAGCTGCGTGCCATAAGCGATATCAACAAAATTCTAGCCCACCGTCCCTGGCTGCTGAGTAAGGAGCACATAGAGGTAATCATTACAGGACCATCCATACATGAGTTTAGAAGGTTATATTTATCATATTTTGTTTTTTTTATTCAGCGATTGACCAAAGGTCAGAATAGCTGGTCACTAGCGGAGGTGGTACATGCAATTGTACTACTTGCCCACTTTCACTCCCTGTCGTCCTTCGTGTTCTCCTGTGGCCTAACTCAGGAGCTGGACACATCTAGTCAAAAAATCGAAAACAATAACATTGTACTACAAAAGACTGATCTAGAGCATCTGAATGGAACAGACGGTAAATCTACCAATCAAATCCGACAAATATTTTTACATACCTAACTGATCAGCCCTTCTACCTTTGCAGCAGTTAGTATACCGCAAACCGAGGTGACGGTGGACGCCCTGATGCAACGCATGAAGCGGCTGTCGGAGAAGAGCATCGAATGCACGGAAACTGAGCTGAGCAATCGTTTCAAAAATGTGGAAATGCAGGCGGCTGAGCTGCCGGCCGTCGTTTCCCGGGAAGGCATCGTCGATGTGCCCCAGCAGATTGGACGCTACGTGGACGATCCGAACTTCACTTATCAGGACTTTGCGCGACGTGGAGCAGAGAATATCCCGCAGACGTTCCGGATACAGGACTACTCGTGGGATGACCACGGGTATTCGCTGGTGAACAGGTAAGAACGGTTTTGGATTTTTTGGGCTTGTGTGGTAATGTCGATTTTCGAGCTTCGGTATCATCAACATAATTCCTTTATAACAAATGTTTCATTCCTTTCGTTAAGGACATTATACATGCGAGCCACAACATAGCTCCTACGTCACACGCACCCCTCTCCCCTGTCTAACCATGTATCTGGCATGAGAAAATATAAAAATACGTTTTTCAACACACTAACCTTGCCGTTGTGCCACGAAACTGCTACTTGAGGAAGCTAGAACATTCTCCTATACAATAAACCCGAGTTTTTGACGGAATTCTCTGTGCAGTTCTTATAAATATGACCCCTCTGCACGTGGGGTTTCTTTTCGAAGCACTCTTATTTTTCTTCTTCCCATTTTTATTGCACTTTTTCAAATGCATTTTAATCACACACCACTGCACAAAACACCCGCGAAACTTTAATCGTTCACAAACAAAACTTCAATTTTTCTGCAACTGTGCACATGACCGAAGGAAAATGTCCAAAAACTCTCATTTGTACGTCTGAATTTTCACTTCGAATTTCATTTTTTCGCAATGTAAACAAGCGATTCGTTGCCTAGTAACAAGCGTGCGTCTCTGACTTCCACATATCTTCACCTTAAGGAAGCCGGTAAAATTTTGAAATACGGCTCCTATATTGAAAGCTTTTATGAACTCCACATTAAAATATTACAACACGATCTCTGCCCGTTCGTTTCAGGCTGTACAACGATGTCGGTTTCTACCTGGACGATAAATTCCGCGTAGCATTCAGCCTGACCTACTATACGATTGCCGGTCGGACCAACGTTGATACGTCCAAGTTTCGGCGGGCCATCTGGAACTATATCCAGTGTATCTACGGAATCCGACACGACGATTACGACTACGGGGAGGTTAACCAGCTGCTCGATCGAACGCTAAAAATGTTCATCAAAACGGCCTGCTGCTTCCCGGAAAGGATCACCAAGAACGACTATGACAGCGTGCTGGTGGAGTTGCAGCATAGTGAGAAGGTTGGTACTCGAAATTATGTGTGGTAAACATTACCTATTCCAATTCTTTTGTATTTCGCCACAGGTTCACGTCAATCTAATGATACTGGAGGCGCGGAACCAGGCGGAGCTGTTGTACGCCTTACGTGAAATTATGCGTTACATGACATGATTCAGGAAGTCGCACGGAAAGATTCAGCTTGCGAAACAGCTAAGGTTTTTTATCATGTATAATAGGATCTAGTGTTAGAAGTGATTATTTTTAAACTGTGTCTTCAGGCAACAGCAGTGAAACAGAGAATTTAAATGCATCTATGTTAATGACTTTCATATGTATTTTTAAGTAGAGATGTCGAAAATGTGACGAGAAGAGCTAAAAGCTGATTGGCAAAAGATTTGTCCGGTGATATAAATGTTAACACAAAATAAGAGCGTACAGGCTTAGAGGATCAAGGTACTTGTTGCAGTCGAAACCAATAAAAGTGATTGGAGCCATATTTCATATAAGTAGAAATGGCTGATGTTCAGGGCATTAAATAACATTAGTAGTAGAAGCAACTGGTTGCACGATTTAATTATTAGCTAGGGAAGAGTAACAAATTTTTGAGATAAACACAAATGCACAATCTAATCATCCCATTCAATCAATTAAGTGATTGAATTTTGTCCTGAAGAATTATTTCTCGTTACAAGCCATTTACTGGAAACGATTACTTCTATCTGAAAGTGGTAAACTGTACACAGAAAAACATCACCCATTAACCGTTCGTAAAATCCAAATCTTCAAAATTGTTTCTGTTTTTCGCATGAGGCTGTGCAGCTGGAGCATAGGACAGTGTCTGGAAATAGCACACGAAATATTCGTTTACCAGAAAGGGTTTTATTTGAAGAATTGGCATTGGTAGGTCACATATTTATGTGGGTTTTTATACGTCTTGAATACCTAGATCTCAAATCAGATGCGAAATCTAAATTTGTTAGTTTGTTCCCATATTGATGCGTGTTCGCAGTGCTTTTATAGTTGCATGTAATTTAATATATATTGTTGCTAGTTATGCTAGTTTTGTCAAACCAAAAGGTAATCGCGCAAATAAACCCAGCTTTCCAGAGCAACAAATAACAATTGATATTAATCAATTTTGTCGAACCTAGTCCATGAGAGAACCTATTTCGATAAGTACGGAGCAGAAACAAATGAGCTAGAACATAGAAGTCACAAATAGCTGAGTGAATACGTATCATAAAAGTCCATCAGAAACGCATGTGTTCAATCAAATGTGAGCGGAAATGAAATTAAGCATCACGCGTTTCAATACCTTCTAAAAATCTTGTCCAATACAACTTTCCACCTGATCTTACTAGAAAGAACACAACAACGGTGAATAAGCTAACCAATTGTGTCAATCGAGGATTGAACAATATTAAGAAAATTGTGATTCGTTTGTGATGGAATGTGACAAAAGCTTCTTTTCTCAAAACTGTAACAAAATGTATAAGAATCGTAACAATCAAAGAAAAGTGTTGGCCAAGAAAAGCCTCTTTTGAAGGCGGGTCCTTTTTGGTGGACAACACTTTTAGAAATAGGTGTCGCACTGTTGATATGCAATTCAGTAATAATACAAAAGAAATAATAAATAACAGAAAAGAGTTGTTGATCATTCAATTGTTAATGTTTTGTTAATTGTAAAAAGATTGCTTCAATCTAATAGTAGGATGGTCCCATCAAGGACACGACGAACCAGGCTTATATTTTTATGTTTCGTTGAACATCTTGTAAGAATTTTATTCACAAATGTGTAAAGCATGAGATAAATAAACCTATATACCTCTACAGATACTGTGGAAAACTAATCAAGGTAACAATAATAATATAAATATAAACACAAAAGCACTGACCGCAACGAGTCTATAAACAAAACTGAAATTATACACTGTGTTAGATTATTTTGAAGCAGTGAGTGGAGGCGAGGAGAAATCTGTTTAGTTTGCTGAAGGAAACTGACGTGAGAATAAATGAAAAGATCTTTAAAATGAGTAGTTCTCTTCGGAGCAAAATATTGAGAACCCACTGTCAAGTAACGCCGATTTAAATTTTTCTGAAAAAATAATTCAAAATCTTTTTGAACTAATAAGACTTGGAAAATAATATTGAGTTTTGTCGATATATGCGAAGAAAAATGGAATTTAATGTTCATTTAATGACTCTATTGAAACAGGCACATTTTAAACTCAAAATGTCTATAATGTTAAACTATGACTGAATTCAAAGCTACTAGTGCAGTACGCGATTACTCGACGCTCAATATTCCATATACATAAAAATGTTCCAAACCTATACTTTGCTTTCATATCACTTTTTCTCGAGTCCTAGTCTGAGTTGATTCCTAGTCCCATCACGAGTACTTGCACCAAATTTGAAGCAAATCGGACAAGTCTAGCTACCGGACCAACGTGCCTGAAGTTTGAATGGGATTTTTCGACAATAGACCTTTCTCGTCCGACCTAACCCCCTTTTTTCTTATTTTTATTCAAAAGACTACACATTTTTAAGAATATTTCCGCTGAAATGAGACTTTTTAAAGCTATCGTGATTTTTTAATGATTTTTTTTAAATTTGAAAAATGCAAGAATGTTGAGTATTTTTTTCACCTTTGCAAGAATGGTGGGACTCAAAATATGTGTTTGGGCAGCACTGTTTTGTATATTTTTGCTTGGCTTCCTGGCAACGCGGCAAATGAAGTGGTGAGTCGCGGTACAAAGTTCATTGGTTATGTAAACAAACTAAAGTGAACCTCGCGGTGGAGAACGTTGCATGGTAATGTTTAACCTCACTTTTTTGACAGTTCAAAGAGATTGTTTACATGATCTTGGAATTTTTGTTGATTCGATCATAGTATGAGAAACTTGGTTTGGTTCGCTGCCAAATGTTAACACTTTCCCAACAAGGTCGCTCAGCTGTATTTTTTAATTAATGTCGGCATCATACATTGTTCCGTTAAATTTAATATTTTTACTTTTCTTGTACATGATTCATTGAAGAAGCAAGGAATTTCTAGCCAAACATTTGAAAAAGGCCTACTGTCAAATGCAAACAAATCGAATTTCGATGTTCTCTATTAAAATCCTGGGACAGAACCTGTGGATAGATGTTTTCTTTTTCTTTTTTCTGTTCATTTTATCTCTTGTCTTGCATAGCCACTCTTTCTTCCTCACATATTTTAAATGGACTGGCTACATTTGACAGTCCCCCCTGACTGCATTTCCCTTTGGCTGCTTTTGACAGCTCCCCCTGACTACAATAGGTTTTTTCGTATCCACACGTTCCGTCCCAGTTAAAAACTATCTATCAGGCCATGTACATAAACATAACGCAACAATGGATTATGAAGAATTTTGATAATGATTTTATAACAAATTATAAAAGAGCACGGCTGATATAAAAGTCCTAACTACACTCAAAAAAAAGTAAACGTTATGCCTATTGATTTTACACATAGATTTTTGCAATTAACGGAGGCATATAGACACTATTTGCTGATACATAAACCTAATGTGTGTATTTACAAGAAATATTAATCTTACATTCACATTTCATAACTGTTAGGCACATAAAACCCCATTCTATAACCATATGCACATATAACTTATGTGTGTGCATACATAGTTTATACAGTTGACACATAGAAGGTATGTGTGCGCGAGATAACAATAGCATTTCTTCTTCACATCAATTTTAAGCGGTTTGAAGCAAATAGAATTAACGTTTGGATTTTTTTCAGTGTAGCAATACACTTATTATAAAATGATTATAAAGGATTATTGTAACTGATTCCAAAAGGATTATAAAGGCAGTGAAAGACGTACTCAATGAATTAAGGGGTGTGTCTGATGTAAACAATATGCGCAATCAAACTAAATAAAACAGTATTCAATTTTTAAATAGAATTATAATGAATTCGACCAAAACTTCTTTTGCCTTTTTCTCATTTTCAAATTTTTGGGTAGCATTTAGATTATTTTATCGTTGTTGCGATCAATTTCGTTTGGTTTGTTTTGTTCACAATGTTAGTCGCAGAGCATTTTGGTGATCTATGGCAATTGATGACCTTTACACCCCATACTAGGTCCGCTCCTGTTGCAGCTGTTTCGCCCTGTCCAGCACCGAGTCAACTGATGGTCCAACCTGCGCCGCACTCGTCTGTCGCTATTTCAATGGCAGGGACTTAGATTAAAGGCCAAAATTTCACCTACGGTTGGTGGTGTTGCTGCAATCGGTTTGCCTTCGGCCACGTTGAACATTCGGCTAACGGGAATATTCAGCGATTCCAATTCGAAGGAAGCAGCGCCAGTAGCAGACTGCTTCGGTTCAGCAATACGCTCCGGTATCGGACGAAGCTAACACTCCGACACGACAAAGGTTTCAACGAGGGGCTCAGGCATAAGTAGCAGAGCCCTTGCACTTCCTGCTTGTCGAGTGAACAATTCCGACGAAACCACTGCCGCTCTCGCCAAGTTAGATCACCGTAATAAGTGCGACGTCAGCGGTATAGTGCCAGGATTAGTCGAGAACAGTGCCAGGACTGACTTACCAAGAGCTACAAGATTAAATAGCAATGCGTTTTTAAAGTGACGATAGTATAACGTAGAGACTTTAGCCAGATGATTTATTCAGCAGAATAAGATAGCAAAATTACCCAAAACATAAGACCTGGCTGCCGAAGTGAATCCACACACATCATCACCTACAGAGGCAAGCAATATTGGAACGCAGCGAAATTCCTCACAATGAATTGATCTCGTTAGGTGAAATTCCAGGAAGTACAATTTTCATAGCACAATTTAGTCGACCGAAATTGTAGTCCTCAGTCGAGAGAGAGAGAGACTGATAGAGTAGCAGCAGCTAGGAATTTTCTTTCGAAAGCTAGCAGCGGTTTCGCGTATCCTGCGCTAAGTAGAGAGCGTTAAGACAGATCTCCGAAACATGTCAAGTGCTATCAGATGAGAAAAAACGTCGCATCTATGACCAGTACGGTTCCGTCCGGTACCACCATAACACACGGCACCGGCGACACATATATTCACAACATACTAATTACTTATCCTTCTGAAAAAGTAAATAAATTGACTATGCAATTTATCATTCGCTGCCTAGTTATTTCCTGCCAATTTGAACACAACAGCAGTTGCAGAAAGCTTTATTGCGGTGCAAAAATGATGGCAACTCGGGATATAATATAAATTTACATATAATTTCTCCTCCCTGATATTCTTACAGAATGTATAATGCTCTGCATTCTTATCACTCCTATCAAATCCTTCTTACTCCTTATCGTCAGTGCCGAGCACTGTTTTGCATTTGCCGGCTAAATCAACGACAATGCGATAATCGTCAATCGACGAAACTTTTGCTGTAATGGAACTTGAACACAAATAATAAATAATTGTTCCATTCGAAAGCGATAACCTTGTTATCCTCATGTTTGCAATGTTTGCATGTTTGAAACGTTTTCCGGTATGGGCATTGAACGATCATTTCAACAACTTATCATCGACCGAATTCGTTACCTATAAAGTTCAGGTAAACTTCACCACCTAAAAATGAGTAATAAATCGGATCATCTTGTTAGGACTTAACCCACGAGCAAACAAACAAATGTGTACAAATCCTTATCCATCATCCAGAAAGCAATCGTTTTATAGCCCCAATGCTTGATCTTACGATTCAGCATATGCCACCGGGTTTTGCATCCAGCGCCGATTGGTCAATGTATGAACCAGGGGTGACATTACTTATCTCGAAATGAAAGGTTTATTGTATTCAAGCTTGTGTGAAAAGGTCGATTCGAATTGGTTGCATAATGTGGCACCAGGTTCCCATTGTTCCAATCCTCATCCTTCTTGAGTTGATAGTCTTTCAAAGAGCATCGAAAGTATTCAATTAATGTAAATTTTAAAAGTCCATGTAAACAAGTCTTAGGTAAACAAGCACACTGAACTGTCAGAAAAGTGAGGTTATACATTTTCATGCAATGCTCTATGTTTTTGACAGGTATATGAATGAATCATTTCAGCATCAGTGATGCCAGGTCTATTTAAACAATAGCCTGCAGTGAAAATATAAAAGTCTGCAGATTTCTACAAAAATCTTCAATAAATTTGACATAGAAATGTAGTATGTATATATTTTAAATGATCAAAAATGTTGAAGGCTTGTATATAAATTGGCTGGAATAGGCTTTGTTCTGCTAAATATTTGTAATCTGCAAAACATCTGCAGTGAAAATGCAAAATCTGCAGATTTACTAATATATATGCAGATCTGGCATCCTTTTAGTATTCCCCACAGGAAATTCATCCAAATGCTGTAAAAATACGGGGAAACAAGGCAAGATAGGTATTCAGAATATGGAGTTAAATGAGCAGCTTGCACTATTTTTGATTTTTTCAATAGTTAGGGGTACCAAATCATCGCGGCAATCGGCAGTAACGAATTGAGGATAAAAAAGGAAGCATCCTATCACGTAAAATTTTTTGACGAGAAAGGTCTGTTTATATGGAGAAAACTCACTAGCTCGCATTTTCGCTGCTAAGTGGCACTGTATGTATCGTATTATCACTGGAAGTGGAAATAGGAAAGATAATTGTCTACAACTTTGTCGAAGACTGCTAGTAAATCCGGTTTTGTTAAAAGAAGTTATCAAACTTTTAACGAAGTGATGTCTGAGTCAGTTTCACATGGGGCCTAGCAGTGCATGGTTGTGTAACAGTACTCGATTCCCAAGAAATGTACATTTTTGTGAAATAATCGTTAGATTTATCTCAATAGTATGTTCAGAAGAATTCTATTAAATAATACGAGTCATGGTTGTGTTAGAAGATTTTAGTTCCACATTTTACCGCCTATAGGGCGCCAACACTAACTTTTCATAGAATAGTGATAGAATATCGAGATGTTCAAAAGAATTATTGCATAATGCCTGTTCCACAGCTTTGTGGAAGACACCTGATTTCTATCCTATTTCGATACGAGGCGCTCAGAGTGATGCAATTTGATTCCGTACACCCTTTATGTGCGCGAGATGCATGCGTGACAGTTTTCAAATTATAAGTTTGTTAAAAAATTCGGGTGGGTAATTAACCACAGGGATATTTTCAAGCGTTTACGCATACTACTCACGTTATCCGCCGACCGTGAGTGGTGACTTGAATCCATAAACGCGATTTTCTCGAAATGTTGTTTTTCCTAAAATAGTTGTCCGTGAACAAGATAAGAACAAAATGGCGGACTTTTGATTTTTTATTTATTTTTTGAATTTTAAAAAAATTAAAAATTCTACCATTTTGTTTTTTTTTCTCGGTGTGAATGTTTCATTGTAGTGCCAACCATAGCTAATTCGATACTGAATACACTAGTTTACAAATTTTGGGGTGATCGCATGAGGTTAGGAAAAAAGGTGTTTTCTAAGTAAATTTTGGGTCGTTGAACACGAAAATCACATTCATTTTCTTTTTCAACGAATGGTTTTTGAGATATTTTGAAGAACGTGTTTTTGAGCACTTTTTACAGTTATTGATCGATATCTCAGGAACAAATCTTCCGATTAACACAATGACTCACCATTCAAAAGGTGTTGATGTGCCCATTTCAAAAATGTATAACATGTTTGGGTTAAATTCAGGGTTAAGAGCAATCAAAGTAAAAAAAGCGATTTTTGGCGAAATTACTCATTTTTAGGTAATTTTTCATAAAAAAACAATTCAGCAAAAAAAATCTTTTCGGATCTTATGTGACAGACAAACTTCTCACGAAAATTTTAAGCCTAAGATCACGAAAATGTGATAAAACTGTTAATGTTATTAAACACCGAGAGAAAATTGTTCTGTTTTTCGCATATCTCTTTTGGTCCTAAATAACATTACACTAGTTTACAAGAAAAATGCAGTTGCGAGAAAAAGTGTTTTCTGGATAAATTTTGTGTCGCTGAACACGAAAATCATACTCGATTTCTCTTTCAACGAAATTCGCTTTTTTTTTTTTTCAATAAACGATTTTTTGCTTACTTTTTTTGTTTTTGTTCTAATTTTTTATAACAAAAAAAATATTTTTTCATATTTTTAAGATCAAATCACGATAAACTAAGAAGATTGCATTTTTTTAAGTCAATTTTGGGTCGCTGACTGCGAAAACGAAGTCTATTTTTTTTCAAAGAAGCATTTACGAGATTTCTTTAAAAAAGATATTTTTGGGCACTTTTTTAGTTATTTGTCAATATATCGTTGCGTTGCGTTGCGTTGCGTTGTGACGATGATTTTGGCGGATTGCACACTGACTTCATCATGTTTGACTGCTGATTATCTAATAAGAGTTGCTTAGGAAGTGGTAAGTAGGAATTCATACCAATCCGACCCATATTAAAACCTCAACAGCATGATAGCCATCATTGCCGGCCGCCCCCATCTCCATCGTTCACGGGGAAGGATAAAGGATAAGGTAGACGGGAAGTGTTGATGCTCCACCTACTTAACGGAAGGACGACGATTCATCAGACTCTTCCATAGGTGTCGCGGAGTTGGTGGTTTGGAAGGGTATCAGGTCTAGGATTCGCTCCAAGCAAACGATGCGACCTGTAAAGCATGTTTTATTAGGTAGTTGTTTAGTTAGTCTTCGAGTGCACGATCACTCGAAAAAGAGATGATCTTGTTTAGTTTTTGGTTATTTTTAAACTCTGGGCAGCCGGCTACCGAGAGTATACTATGTTCCCTAAACAAAAGCAATTTGAACTCCACACGGCCGACCGTGGGAGTATTGCCTAGAAAAGCTAATCTTATCCGCGTAATGGGCCGGATCACTATTTATTGCAACAGTATTTGGACAGAATTCGCTACTTCTTCTCTACGATATATTTATTGGCTTGAAAACTACCGAGTGATAACACATTATACAGGCAAAAATAGCGAGAGATGTTATAAATCAAGGAAAGTATTTCTTATTTTCCATATCGGATTGTTTGTGGAATACAAGTATACGAGCGATAATACCGAACACTGAAGGGAAATATAAAGGATTGTTAACCTGATGCACGGGCGGATAGTTATTTGTCAATATATCGTTCAAAAAGTATCCTATCGAAACAAACAACTCACTGTTCGAAAGGTGTTGATGTGCCCTTCCTGTATAATATGCGTAGATCAATTGTACATATATTATAATTACAAGCGACCAAAAAAGTCTAATTTTCAACCATTTAAAAAAAAAAGCATACCTCTTGTTAATTTTTTATAACAAATCATGGACAGAAGAAAATTCTTTTATATTATATGATAATATAATATAAAAAGATTAATCCTTTTACATAAATTTTAAGCCATTGGTCACAAAACTCGGATAAAAAATGCAGATGGTGTGAAGCACTGAGTAAAAATTTTAACTTTGTATTTATCGCACAATCATACTTTTGGCTGAAGTGATCTTCTACACTTGATAGTTATAAATTCGTTTATAATTATCGTTTGTGTTGGGTACAGTCTTCTCTAGCTTGTATCCAGCAGTAGTCACCTACCATGTCCCCGTCCCAGAAACCCTGATATCGCATTTCATTAACTGCTGGACCCTAATGGAATTTAACTTTTACAAAAAATACACACAGATTTCTCGCCGTGTTGCAACAAGGGTCTCTCAAATGAGTGAATCATTAAACGTTGCCACTCTGTATAGTGTTTGTTAACTGCGGCATTTGAATTGTTTTTATACAACTAAGTGCTAAGTTTAAAATGTGTAAATATTTGTTGGAGAAGTTTTGTTTTGTCTGTGGTGAGTACACATTTAACAATCGTTCCATAAATCGGTTGACCGAAAATGTTCTTACTGCTTATGAACATTCTTTCGGATTCTAAGCTAAATTCGTAAAAGAGCTTTGAACTCCTAAGTCGGTATGCTTATCGTGTTTGGTGAAAGATTCCATCAGAACATTGCATCAATTGAAAAGCGATATGAGAGCTTCTGAGACGAAGGCATGACGGGTGACTATTGCTGGATGAAAATTCGAGAAGACTATCCAACATGAACGAATGCATTCAAGGGGAAAAGTTATTTTTTACCGGAATTGTGATTGTGTGAACAGCACAAAGGTATGTTAATACCTAATAAAAAGAAGATTTCTTTTTAATTCCATTAAGTGGTAGATATTTATTGAACTGTGCAGATAAACATTTCGTCAATGTCTTGCTATTACAAAGCCTTGACGGTACAATCCCTTAGAGGATTTTTTGTCTTCTGCTTCAACAGACTTCGCTGGCGATTCTTATTTTGCATAAGATTATGTGCTACGATCCCACTGAGACTCCTTCCCGACAGGGGCTCGAATATTTGACGACTGGCTTATGAGACCAGTGCTACACCTTCTGAATCGCCGCACCAGGGCAGGGTCTGCTAAAATTACAAAATTTTAATTTCGCTCAATGCTCCATAGCATCAACATTTTCCATCCGATGTTAGTGATATTAGACTTAAAATTAACGAAAACATATTATCTGTCATCTTAGATTCTAAAAGGTCCGAAAAAAAATTGCTTCGCTGTAAAAAAAATCAATTAAAAATCAGTAACTATTAAAAATGGTCAAAAATTCACTTTTTTTAACTTGGGTCGCTTGCAAAACTAAAAAATTTACATATGATCGACACATATTATATATTTTTGGAAAGGTCATCTCAGCTCCTTTCAACCTGCACATTGATTATAATAATTGGACGATTTTCACACAAAATATTGAGTAAAAACTAAAAAAAGTACCAAAAACAATTTTTTTGAGAGAATCTAAAAATCGCTTCTTTGAACAAAAAAATGAATATTGTTTTAGTCTTCAGCGACCCAAAATTAGCCTAGAAAATACTTTTTCTCAAAGCTTCATTTTGCTTGTAAACTAGTGATATGAAATCGTTTTGGTCTTTGCTTTCAGATGATTCATTTCCAAGAAATGATGGCACTCACCAAAGAAATTGGACGAGTTTGAGCAGCTGCTTTCAGAGCCGCTATAATAGAAAAAATTAACAAAATGTTTTTAGGTAGTTTAATTTATGTACTTTGATTTGTAAAAAGTTTAATTTTGAAATATTTTTGGAACAATAAATAGAACTTAAAAAACACGTTTTGTGGAGAAACCTGGCCTTAACAGGACTTTCACTTCGATAGAACAAAGTTCGTTCATAGATGAGGAGGACTAGTAAAAGAATCGTTACTATGTAGCTTACTAGATAATCTAGAGCTTACTAGATAATAATAGAAAGTTTTGGTGGCTTGAGAGAAAGTTGTGTTTAAAAAAAACAATTGACAATGACGCCCCTTGCAGACCCCCGAAAAGTTCTAAGTACACCGATGAACAATTGAGCATTTATAAATAAACATTTATAAATAAGCTACGGAAACTAATCCACAGACGATCTTACGAAAGCGACACAGAAACCAAAATTTCCCACCTTTTTTAGAACAAAGCCACCAAAATGGAGTACCAACATGACAGAAACTTTAAATTTAAGTTCTCTGAATATTATCATTACGGTGATTGAAGATGAACGGCATTTTCTTGGAAGACTTTGTGAAACCGGTGCATAATATTAGAGTTGAATTATCAGTCCAAATGCCGTCACGACATTCTTTACGCACAAGAGCGTAAAAAAGATGATTTTATGATCTGCTACTGTTAACAGTCTGTACCCATTCATCTTGCCATTTGCTATTGGATTTACCACTTGGTATAGGCACCATCCAGCCACACGTTGAGAAGAGATAGGTAACAACATTTTTGCTGTACTATCGCCTGACTCGTCTTTCAATTTCTTATATCTCCCGTAATTGCTGTTACTTCACCTTTTGACTTTACGTTGTCCTCTAGGACCGTGTATAAATAAACTAACCCGAAAAAGACCTATTTCCAAGAGCTGATCCAGAAGTGTTCAGATGCGACGGATACCACGAAAGTGCTTCCCAATACGCTCAATGTTGTGATATCCTGTCCAAAGCAAACAAATGATATTACTATCGAGAAGTATTTTGAAAACAACTGCCGTGTCTTCATTTCCGCCAACAAAGTAAAGATCTACGGCGTGATCACCGACTAGTTTTAAATACTATTTTAAAGCCGCTTTTACATCTTACGGCTACATTACTGCACTGCCATTAAAATTCTTCTTTTGCTTGCTGTTGTGCATTCAAAGTGCTGTTTACTAGCAAGATGTTTTTATATAGAATGTTTAATTCTAATTAAAAACAGTCAAGCATACAAAATGCTAATGCACTCCTTTGCAGAAAAACTGTTACACCATTCCTGACTCAAGAAGAGTAGGACTCTGACATCTTATTGCTACAGTTTTTTTTTTCGCGGGGGATACAGGCCGCGTAAATGAAAACCGCATAAATTTCAAAATCCGCGTAAATGAAGACCGTGTAAATTTAAGAATCCGCGTTAATGGGAGCCTCGTTAATGGATACCGCGTAAATTAAAAAAATTCGTGCAAATGAAAATTGGTGGAGCAATTGGCTAGAACAGATGCTGCGACCGTTGGTCTAGAACCAGTTTTACCACTGTCGATTAGTTTGATAAAGCACAAGTTTGAATCAAACAAAAAAAATCCTGTCGGGTGTAAATCCAGAAATATCAAAGAATTCGTATTATTTCTCCACGCACAATTTCAGCGTTTCAGTCCTGCACTGGGCACTGACTGAACATCCCAAGCAGCACTGCTTGTTGACTAGCAGTTTCTACAACAAAATTTGTTGAAAAGAACCGTACATAAACAATTATTCAACTGATTTAGCAACTAAAAAAGCGCACAAGCAAAAGTTTATGGTTATGCTACAAACCGCGGCCATTACATGTTGCAAATGTTGCTTGGAATTACAAACCTAATCATCACATGGCTACTATTCAGCGTGCTGAGTATTATTCGTGTCATGCGAATCCGCCTACGGATCTTTATATTATTTGTTATGCAACTGCTCTTCAGTAATGCCATTGTGTGCGTCCGGACTTTTTTTTGGTTATGAATCTAAAACTCAAGGATATACTATTGTCCCTAACCCAATGTGGTAAAGCGCTGTAGATTTTATCAGTAGGGTTCATTTCGTTGGTGAAGAACCCATGCTGTTTATTTTTTGTGTTGGGATTCTATTGTGTATTCATTTACTATTTTACTACCTTTTCCTTTCGCCTCCGTTTCCTTCTTGTTAGAAAAATAATCAAGCGATATGAGAAGGAACAAATTTCCGAATAACATGGTGAACGGCAGTAGGCTATATTTCTCCCTAATTAGAAAAAATAAGCAGAAATCAGTTATTCTCCATTAATGGGATCCTCTACAAATAAGGTTTACAAAACACTTTTTTAAGGATGGATTGCATGAGAAACATTAATGTGAATGGGATGAAATTCCCCTTGGCTCCAATTTGCAAATAAATACATCCAAATTAGTCAAAAACTTTTGTTTATTTGTAATAATAATTTTGGTTAACATTACATTATTCATAGTTACGTAGAGACCATACATCTAAATACTTACATTTATAACTCAATTAATATTGTTATTTCACTAGATCAGAACACTTCACCTCACGTCATTTTCACTAGTTGCTTAATTCGTTACTCTGATGCTGCATTGCAGCATTCCACTCGGCCAGTGCCCGATCCCACAACCAGAGGAAGTTTATTGGCGGCAAATTCAATTTTTCCATCAATAATCCTGCATGCCCAAGAGTAGCCGCTAGCCTAGCCTTCAGATAGGCGTTCGTTTTTCGCTCATCCGAGGCTTGCTTTTCCAGCAGGGCGTGCATAACTTTCATCTTGGCGCGACTTTCGCGGGCTGCTAAAGTGTTTTTCTCACGTATGATGCGCTCTTTAGGGGTGCGGTGTACTGTTGGTCCGAAGGACCGAGCCATCTTCCTGTTATATTTCACCGGTACAACCAGGTCAGTCAAGGCGGTTGATGATAGTTGCGACATTCTGGCTGGAATACGATCGATCCTTTTCTTGACTAGCCTTGTACCAGTTGGATCGATAATATTAGATGAAGCACTTGAAGCGCCGTCGGAATCAACAGTTGCTGGAGATGCAACTGAAAGCGATCTATCCTCAAAGTATTGAACTGGTGCTTGTGGATTCACGCTTGCTACCGGCTTTGAATTGTCCACTTGCGGAACACGCTTCTCAACGGTTGACTGCTCGTCAGATTGCTCTTCACCTTTCCAGAATGGTCCCTGGACGAGTTTCTTGATGATGTTATGAAGATGCTGTCTTTTGTGAGCACGGTCTTGTTGAACGACTGTACTGATTGTGATAGAGCACTTGGGCGCTGCAGTGATGTTTTATACAAAGGATACAGGTATGACAACGCCGTTAGCACTTTCCTTTGGTGTTACCTGTAGTAAACGCATGCGAAACTAGTAATGAGTATTGTGGATGTAGGTATGCAATTGTACCCATCGGTTTCACAATTTCTTTGTCGCAAATTGATGTGGGCAGCGCCAGAAATTGAAAACGGGCGTTTCGCAACACAAAAATAAGACTTGTATAGATATGATCAAAATACATGACTGATTTTTTGGGTAGAAATATCGAAATACAACCGTATATAGTGAGCCACAGTGAAACCGGTCCAAATTAATTTTGCTTTGTGTAATTTAAAATTCGAATACGTTGACACATTGACTACTTGTAACCGCAAAAAAAGTCTTCAGATGCTTCTTTGAGGGTCCTAAGCAACTGTTTTTGAAGTTTTTTTATTTATAAAATAGAGGAATTTGTCTTTAAAAAAAACATTTGCGCTATTTTATGAGAAAAAAAATCTCTTATTGAAAAATTATCTCAAAACTCAACGTAAGGGGTTACATAAAATCTGCATGCAAAACTGGAAATAAATCGGTTAAGTAATTTTTGAATGACAGCACCGGAAATCGTGTTTTTCCAGAGACTTTCTAAGAAAAATGCAGTTCAAGATTTACCTTTTCATTGAACCTTATGGATGGGACAACCATGTTTTGGTATTTTTTTTTCAATATTTTCTAACAAACCTGGTAATCTCATCTTTGCATTGTAATTCAGTGGTGATACAGAATGCAATCAAACAGATAACTCAATTTAGACAAAAATCCATATGGCTTCTTATACTTTTATGGGCAGTTCAAAGATATATCAAAAATTCATGTGTCAGCGTTAACTGCAACTGTCCCTGGCAGTGCTGCTCCAGTGGAGTCCAATCAAACTAAAACGAATAATCATTACCCACAACATTACCACATTATGTTTGGTTTTCAATTTGATATCAGATATTTACTAAAGAAACGAATCAATAAACAATTTCAACAACAACTGTCCTATCTATCACTCAAAAAAAAGTAAACGTTATGCCTATTGATTTTACACATAGATTTTTGCAATTAACGGAGGCATATAGACACTATTTGCTGGCACATAAACCTAATGTGTGTATTTACAAGAAATATTAATCTTATATTCACATTTCATAACTATTAACCACATAAAACCCCATTCTATAACAATATGCACATATAACTTATGTGTGTGCATGCATAGTTTATACAGTTAACACAGAGAAGGTATGTGTGCGCGAGATAACAATAGCATTTCTTCGTCATATGAATTTTAAGCGGTTTGAAGCAAATAGAATTAACGTTTGGATTTTTTTCAGTGATCGATATATTGTTGAGAGACACGGAGATATCCGATCGTGTTCTTGAACTCACTGGATCTATCGGAATTACTTCATTAAATTCGGCTCACCAATACTACTGCGAAATATTGATCCACTGAAATTGCACAATGGTACTAGACTGTAAAAATAATGCTAAATATTATTGAGCTCACACACTTAGAAATATTTGCAATATTCGGTATTTTTTATCGAACTTTTAACAGCTAAACGTTTGGTAACCAGTTCGGTAATTAAACAAGTTACATAATGTTCGGTAATTATTTTTTTTGCCGATCTGTCAAAAACTACCGAATAGTTCGGTAATTGTAATACAAAAGTTACCATTTGTATACAACAGAACGTTCAGTAAAGTTTGACAAACATTCTGTCAAATAAACCATGTTTACCACCAACCATGTTCAGTTATCTTTCGATCTTTACCGAAATTTGCATAAAAAAAATTACCGAGCAGTGAAATCCAATTTGAGTGCGCATTCCAATTGACATACTATTTGAATTTTAACGTCTACAGTTCCCGGTGTGACTTGCGTTTGCAATGATTGGGGGCAATCATTGGAATTTTGCGATGTCAATTTGAAAAATCCATGTTATATACATTGCTTGCTTCAGGGTTGAAACATTGAAAAAACATTTCTCGACAAACATGTCAAATGGTCCTAAGTGCAAATAGAACCTCTCTTTGTTTACTTTCTCTTTCGATTATTACGGCGTCAGCATAAAACTTTTCAATATTGTTTCAGGATATATCGAAAAACGCTGATTTCGACTAGCATATTATGCTAAGAGTTAATTAACAGACTATAAACGGACGAGTTATTAGCGAAAGAGAAAGTAAACAAAGAGAAACTGTCGTTTTCACTCAGGACCATTTGACATGTTTGGCTAGATTTATGTACTCCGCAGATGGCGAACCTTAAAAAATTGTTTATCTGAATTTTCAATCAATTTTTGTTATTTTCACCATTCATAATATTTTTTTCATTTTCTTTTTTTAAATAATGGAATTTTTAACGATGTTTATTGTTTTATTTTTTCTCTTCCATTGAGACGTAGCAAAGCGCGCCGTGTGAAAGCTAATCGATTAAATGAAATCAATTAAATTATTGACGTAAAAGGTGACAACTTAGTTTCTTTTCGTTTATATTGTCTCCACTATTGTTCTAGTAATTCTAGCAATAGTGTAAAAATTAGCGTCATCGGTTGTATATTTAACATACAAAGCAAATCGTTTTAGGAATTTCGGTAGTGCTTATTTTATACCTTTTAAATATTCTTCAGTTTGCTTAACAACGCGCGCGAATAATGATAACAGAACAATCGGCACCATATTCAATTGTTCGCAGTGAAAGAAACCAATATATAATTGTCATTTAGTTTTGCTGCATAAATTCCAAACTTGTATGTACTTGTATTACGAAATCTTAAATTACATAGCTATTACCATATCTATTTCCATAAATGTCTTGAGATACTAAAGGTAATTATATTGCATTGTTTTTGGAATGTCGTGCTTCGCGTTAGCTAGCGGTCCAGTCAACCGTTAGCTACTGACGAGGAGAATCCGAAACACAAAAAATATAACTTAATTTGAGTTAGGTTATATGCCCCTGTGCATAAATACAGGGGCTTACCCCAATTTAGATTCTGCATTATATTGCCACATTGGCGTGTAAGCCACAAACAGTTACGATTCAATTTGGTTCTCGTTAGTAAAATAAGAACTTCTGTGCAAACCGGGACATCAGTCTCGATCAGTCGTTTACTGTACACATAAGTGATGTGTCATTTTTTGGATCTAGTTTCTAGCTAGCGGTCCAGTCAGCTGTTAACTAGCTCCAGAAATGGAGAAACAATTTGTATTCCCGAGTAAATCCCTAGCCAATTCTGATGAAACAGAACGTAAATTCCATAACTAATGGGGAACGAGCCAATCGAGTTAATATATTCTGATCCCTGATTGCTTCATTCCTGAGAAACAGTGTGCGAAACGGGTGTTTAAGCTGACTTAAAGGATGAATGGATGACTCCAATTTTCACCCTACCGATGACTTAATTCGTTAAACAAAGATGACAGACGATGCTCAAATTAACGGTTTCTATATTTGTTACCTATAGACTAGAGTGGGACATGGTTATATGAAAAAAATAAAATTTTGCTCCGAGTAACTCTTTGGGTTTCATTTAGCTCCCAGAAAAACCCTGCAAATTTTTAGCTCGATCGGTGAAACTATATTTTTGCACCCACGGTTTAAAGTTTACATAGGATTTTGTATGGGGAAATCGTCTTTTGCGAATTAATTCTTCCAAGAGTCGTCCGTTACGTCCTAAAAATAAATAGATGTCTAATTTTTATAGGAAATTTGTCAAGGAAATAAAGTCTAGAAGACCGCAAAAAAGTTATTAAGCAAAAACCGTTTGATGCCCTGAAAATTGATGAAAATATCACTTTTCATAGCATCACTGCTGTTGGCGGTCGAATTATATACGAAATTTTTAACTTTTTCTTATTATGTACAAAAGAAGCCATGTATTGTTGAGGCCAAAACCCTTACGAAGTGGCCAAACAGCATGATAAAATGATTTAGACACATTAAGACAAGATCAAAACAAAATTGCATATAATTGGACAACCAACAGCAGTGGTGTTAGAAAAAATTAATATTTTATCAAACGTCAGAGCATCAATCGGTTTCAGCTTAATAACTTTTTTCTCATACGTAAATGTACACAACTTTGCCCCCGTTTTATCCCCCTTCGAATTCGAATTGAGGGGCTAAGCACAAGGCATTTATGTGACGAATTATTTTCTTTTTTTATAATTGATGAAGATTTTATATTAATTGCATGAGGGCAAAGCTGAGGTCATTTTTGTTTTGCATACTAGCACGGATATTCTTCTAACTCACACTCAACCAAAGTTTCTTCATCGTTATTAATTTTTTTTGGTTGTAGGCGTACAGCAGTGAATTTTATTAAAAACATTAAATTCCCCTTGGTTCCAATCTCCAAATAAATACTTCAAAATTAGTCAAAAAGTGTCGTTTATTTTAAATAAATAATTTTTTTTTTATTTTGGTTAACATTACATTGTTAAAAGTTACGTAGAGACCTTTAGTCTAAATACTTAAATAATTTAAAACTCACTTAATTTATATTGATATTTCACTAGTTCAGAACACTTCACCTCACGCATATTCACTAGTTGCTTAATTCGTTGCTCTGATGCTGCATCGCAGCATTCAACTCGGCCAGTGCCCGATCCCACAACCAGAGGAAGTTTATTGGCGGCAAATTCAATTTTTCCATCAATAATCCTGCATGCCCAAGAGTGGCCGCTAGCCTAGCCTTCAGATAGGCGTTCGTTTTTCGCTCATCCGAGGCTTGCTTTTCCAGCAGGGCGTGCATAACTTTCATCTTGGCGCGACTTTCGCGGGCTGCTAAAGTGTTTTTCTCACGTATGATGCGCTCTTTAGGGGTGCGGTGTACTGTTGGTCCGAAGGACCGAGCCATCTTCCTGTTGTATTTCACCGGTACAACCAGGTCAGTCAAGGCGGTTGATGATAGTTGCGACATTCTGGCTGGAATACGATCGATCCTTTTCTTGACTAGCCTTGTACCAGTTGGATCGATAATATTAGATGAAGTACTTGATGCGCCGTCGGAAGCAACAGTTGCCGGAGATGCAACTGAAAGCGATCTATCCTCAAAGTATTGAACTGGTGCTTGTGGATTCACGCTTGCTACCGGCTTTGGATTCTCCTCTTGCGGAACACGCTTCTCAACGGTTGACTGCTCGTCAGATTTCTCTTCACCTTTCCAGAATGGTCCCTGGACGAGTTTCTTGATGATGTTATGAAGATGCTGTCTTTTGTGAGCTCGGTCTTGTTTGGTGATGGTTTTCCTGCAGGATAATTTCGGCGCACTTTCCTGACAAACGGTTTGTGTCATCTTGGTATTGAATAACAAGCACTTTTTACGAAGTTAATACTTGAACGACTGTACTGATTGTGATAGAGCACTTAGGCGCTGCAGTGATGTTTTATACAAAGGATACAGGTATGCCAATGCCGTTAGCACTTTCCTTCGGTGCTACCTGTAGTAGCCGCATGCGAAACTAGTAATGTGTATTGTGGATGAAGGTAAACAATTGTACCTATCAGTTTCACAATTTCTTTGTCGCAAATTGATCTGGGCAGCGCCAGAAATTGAAAACGGGTGTTTCGCAACACAAAAATAAGACTTGTATAGATATGATCAAAATATATGACTAATTTTTTTGGGTAGAAATGTCGAACAAAAACCGTAGTGAGCCACAGTGAAACCGGTCCAAATTAATTTTGCTTTGTGTAATTTAAAATTCGAATACGTTGACACATTGACTACCTGTAACCGCAAAAAAAGTCTTCAGATGCTTCTTTGAGGGTCCTAAGCAACTGTTTTTGAAGTTTTTTTATTTATAAAATAGAGGAATTTGTCTTTAAAAAAACATTTGCGCTATTTTATGAGAAAAAAAATCTCTTATTGAAAAATTATCTCAAAACTCAACGTAAGGGGTTACATAAAATCTGCATGCAAAACTGGAAATAAATCGGTTAAGTAATTTTTGAATGACAGCACCGGAAATCGTGTTTTTCCAGAGACTTTCTAAGAAAAATGCAGTTCAAGATTTACCTTTTCATTGAACCTTATGGATGGGACAACCATGTTTTGGTATTTTTTTTTCAATATTTTCTAACAAACCTGGTAATCTCATCTTTGCATTGTAATTCAGTGGTGATACAGAATGCAATCAAACAGATAACTCAATTTAGACAAAAATCCATATGGCTTCTTATACTTTTATGGGCAGTTCAAAGATATATCAAAAATTCATGTGTCAGCGTTAACTGCAACTGTCCCTGGCAGTGCTGCTCCAGTGGAGTCCAATCAAACTAAAACGAATAATCATTACCCACAACATTACCACATTATGTTTGGTTTTCAATTTGATATCAGATATTTACTAAAGAAACGAATCAATAAACAATTTCAACAACAACTGTCCTATCTATCACTCAAAAAAAAGTAAACGTTATGCCTATTGATTTTACACATAGATTTTTGCAATTAACGGAGGCATATAGACACTATTTGCTGGCACATAAACCTAATGTGTGTATTTACAAGAAATATTAATCTTATATTCACATTTCATAACTATTAAGCACATAAAACCCCATTCTATAACAATATGCACATATAACTTATGTGTGTGCATGCATAGTTTATACAGTTGACACAGAGAAGGTATGTGTGCGCGAGATAACAATAGCATTTCTTCGTCATATGAATTTTAAGCGGTTTGAAGCAAATAGAATTAACGTTTGGATTTTTTTCAGTGATCGATATATTGTTGAGAGACACGGAGATATCCGATCGTGTTCTTGAACTCACTGGATCTATCGGAATTACTTCATTAAATTCGGCTCACCAATACTACTGCGAAATATTGATCCACTGAAATTGCACAATGGTACTAGACTGTAAAAATAATGCTAAATATTATTGAGCTCACACACTTAGAAATATTTGCAATATTCGGTATTTTTTATCGAACTTTTAACAGCTAAACGTTTGGTAACCAGTTCGGTAATTAAACAAGTTACATAATGTTCGGTAATTATTTTTTTTGCCGATCTGTCAAAAACTACCGAATAGTTCGGTAATTGTAATACAAAAGTTACCATTTGTATACAACAGAACGTTCAGTAAAGTTTGACAAACATTCTGTCAAATAAACCATGTTTACCACCAACCATGTTCAGTTATCTTTCGATCTTTACCGAAATTTGCATAAAAAAAATTACCGAGCAGTGAAATCCAATTTGAGTGCGCATTCCAATTGACATACTATTTGAATTTTAACGTCTACAGTTCCCGGTGTGACTTGCGTTTGCAATGATTGAGGGCAATCATTGGAATTTTGCGATGTCAATTTGAAAAATCCATGTTATATACATTGCTTGCTTCAGGGCTGAAACATTGAAAAAACATTTCTCGACAAACATGTCAAATGGTCCTAAGTGCAAATAGAACCTCTCTTTGTTTACTTTCTCTTTCGATTATTACGGCGTCAGCATAAAACTTTTCAATATTGTTTCAGGATACATCGAAAAACGCTGATTTCGACTAGCATATTATGCTAAGAGTTAATTAACAGACTATAAACGGACGAGTTATTAGCGAAAGAGAAAGTAAACAAAGAGAAACTGTCGTTTTCACTCAGGACCATTTGACATGTTTGGCTAGATTTATGTACTCCGCAGATGGCGAACCTTAAAAAATTGTTTATCTGAATTTTCAATCAATTTTTGTTATTTTCACCATTCATAATATTTTTTTCATTTTCTTTTTTTAAATAATGGAATTTTTAACGATGTTTATTGTTTTATTTTTTCTCTTCCATTGAGACGTAGCAAAGCGCGCCGTGTGAAAGCTAATCGATTAAATGAAATCAATTAAATTATTGACGTAAAAGGTGACAACTTAGTTTCTTTTCGTTTATATTGTCTCCACTATTGTTCTAGTAATTCTAGCAATAGTGTAAAAATTAGCGTCATCGGTTGTATATTTAACATACAAAGCAAACCGTTTTAGGAATTTCGGTAGTGCTTATTTTATACCTTTTAAATATTCTTCAGTTTGCTTAACAACGCGCGCGAATAATGATAACAGAACAATCGGCACCATATTCAATTGTTCGCAGTGAAAGAAACCAATATATAATTGTCATTTAGTTTTGCTGCATAAATTCCAAACTTGTATGTACTTGTATTGCGAAATCTTCAATTACATAGCTATTACCATATCTATTTCCATAAATGTCTTGAGATACTAAAGGTAATTATATTGCATTGTTTTTGGAATGTCGTGCTTCGCGTTAGCTAGCGGTCCAGTCAACCGTTAGCTACTGACGAGGAGAATCCGAAACACAAAAAATATAACTTAATTTGAGTTAGGTTATATGCCCCTGTGCATAAATACAGGGGCTTACCCCAATTTTTATTCTGCATTATATTGCCACATTGGCGTGTAAGCCACAAACAGTTACGATTCAATTTGGTTCTCGTTAGTAAAATAAGAACTTCTGTGCAAACCGGGACATCAGTCTCGATCAGTCGTTTACTGTACACATAAGTGATGTGTCATTTTTTGGATCTAGTTTCTAGCTAGCGGTCCAGTCAGCTGTTAACTAGCTCCAGAAATGGAGAAACAATTTGTATTCCCGAGTAAATCCCTAGCCAATTCTGATGAAACGAAACAGAACGTAAATTCCATAACTAATGGGGAACGAGCCAATCGAGTTAATATATTCTGATCCCTGATTGCTTCATTCCTGAGAAACAGTGTGCGAAACGGGTGTTTAAGCTGACTTAAAGGATGAATGGATGACTCCAATTTTCACCCTACCGATGACTTAATTCGTTAAACAAAGATGACAGACGATGCTCAAATTAACGGTTTCTATATTTGTTACCTATAGACTAGAGTGGGACATGGTTATATGAAAAAAATAAAATTTTGCTCCGAGTAACTCTTTGGGTTTCATTTAGCTCCCAGAAAAACCCTGCAAATTTTTAGCTCGATCGGTGAAACTATATTTTTGCACCCACGGTTTAAAGTTTACATAGGATTTTGTATGGGGAAATCGTCTTTTGCGAATTAATTCTTCCAAGAGTCGTCCGTTACGTCCTAAAAATAAATAGATGTCTAATTTTTATAGGAAATTTGTCAAGGAAATAAAGTCTAGAAGACCGCAAAAAAGTTATTAAGCAAAAACCGTTTGATGCCCTGAAAATTGATGAAAATATCACTTTTCATAGCATCACTGCTGTTGGCGGTCGAATTATATACGAAATTTTTAACTTTTTCTTATTATGTACAAAAGAAGCCATGTATTGTTGAGGCCAAAACCCTTACGAAGTGGCCAAACAGCATGATAAAATGATTTAGACACATTAAGACAAGATCAAAACAAAATTGCATATAATTGGACAACCAACAGCAGTGGTGTTAGAAAAAATTAATATTTTATCAAACGTCAGAGCATCAATCGGTTTCAGCTTAATAACTTTTTTCTCATACGTAAATGTACACAACTTTGCCCCCGTTTTATCCCCCTTCGAATTCGAATTGAGGGGCTAAGCACAAGGCATTTATGTGACGAATTATTTTCTTTTTTTATAATTGATGAAGATTTTATATTAATTGCATGAGGGCAAAGCTGAGGTCATTTTTGTTTTGCATACTAGCACGGATATTCTTCTAACTCACACTCAACCAAAGTTTCTTCATCGTTATTAATTTTTCTTGGTTGTAGGCGTACAGCAGTGAATTTTATTAAAAACATTAAATTCCCCTTGGTTCCAATCTCCAAATAAATACTTCAAAATTAGTCAAAAAGTGTAGTTAATTTTAAATAAATTATTTTTTTTTTTTAATTTTGGTTAACATTACATTGTTAAAAGTTACGTAGAGACCTTTAGTCTAAATACTTAAATAATTTAAAACTCACTTAATTTATATTGATATTTCACTAGTTCAGAACACTTCACCTCACGCATATTCACTAGTTGCTTAATTCGTTGCTCTGATGCTGCATCGTAGCATTCGACTCGGCCAGTGCCCGATCCCACAACCAGAGGAAGTTTATTGGCGGCAAATTCAATTTTTCCATCAATAATCCTGCATGCCCAAGAGTAGCCGCTAGCCTAGCCTTCAGATAGCCGTTCGTTTTTCGCTCATCCGAGGCTTGCTTTTCCAGCAGGGCGTGCATAACTTTCATCTTGGCGCGACTTTCGCGGGCTGCTAAAGTGTTTTTCTCACGTATGATGCGCTCTTTAGGGGTGCGGTGTACTGTTGGTCCGAAGGACCGAGCCATCTTCCTGTTATATTTCACCGGTACAACCAGGTCAGTCAAGGCGGTTGATGATAGTTGCGACATTCTGGCTGGAATACGATCGATCCTTTTCTTGACTAGCCTTGTACCAGTTGGATCGATAATATTAGATGAAGCACTTGAAGCGCCGTCGGAATCAACAGTTGCTGGAGATGCAACTGAAAGCGATCTATCCTCAAAGTATTGAACTGGTGCTTGTGGATTCACGCTTGCTACCGGCTTTGAATTGTCCACTTGCGGAACACGCTTCTCAACGGTTGACTGCTCGTCAGATTGCTCTTCACCTTTCCAGAATGGTCCCTGGACGAGTTTCTTGATGATGTTATGAAGATGCTGTCTTTTGTGAGCACGGTCTTGTTTGGTGATGGTTTTCCTGCAGGAGGATTTCGACGCTTTTTCCTGACAAACGGTTTGTGTCATCTTGGTATTGAATAAAAAGCACTTTTTACGAAGTTTACACTTGAATGATTGTACTGATTGTGATAGAGTACTTGGGCACTGCAATGATGTTTTATACAAAGGATACAGGTATGACAATGCCGTTAGCACTTTCCTTTGGTGTTACCTGTAGTAGACGCATGCGAAACTAGTAATGAGTATTGTGGATGTAGGTATGCAATTGTACACATCGGTTTCAAAATTTCTTTGTCGCAAATTGATGTGGGCAGCGCCAGAAATTAAAAACGGGCGTGTCGCAACACAAAAATAAGACTTGTATAGATATGATCAAAATACATGACTGATTTTTTGGGTAGAAATATCGAAATACAACCGTATATAGTGAGCCACAGTGAAACCGGTCCAGCGTTTAATTTTGCTTTGTGTATTTTAAAATTCGAATACGTTGACACTTTGACTACCTGTAACTGCAAAAAACTTTTCTGGTACTTCTTTGGAGGTCCTAAGCAACTGTTTTTGAAGCTTTTTATTCATAAAATAGCGGAATTTTTCTTGAATTGAATTTTTCTTGCTCAATTTAAATTCTCCTAGAATATTTACATTATTATGCCAATTGCATAGAAAAGATGACTATAGACAACCTGACATAATAGTTTTTATCAGTTTTAATAATATTGTAAGACCACACTGTTCACAAAAGCATAAGAGTCCCATATGGAAAACAGCAAGCCGTAAGAAAAACGATGTTCAAGATTTACATTTTCATTGAACCTTATGGATGGGACAACCATGTTTTGGTATTTTTTTTCTATATTTTCTAAACAAACCTGGTAATCTCATTTTTGCATTGTGATTCAGTGGTGATACAGAATGCAATTAAACAGATAACTGAATTTCAACAAAAATCCATATGGGACTCTTATACTTTTATGGGCAGTACAACCAGCCGGAATTCTGGCTCATTTCCGGCTGAACTACTAAAGTAGGCACAAATCCCCGACTATGTACGGGGAACGTGCCATTTGAGCCAATATATTCTGATTCCTGAAAGTGTGCAAAGTAGCACACTGGAAGTCTAGTGGCAGGGTTATAACCAGTAAATATAACCCTGCCACTAGACTTCCAGTGTGCTACTTTGCACACTTTAGTTTTTCAATATTTACTAATAGACGCGCTTTTATTAGTTTTATTATACCTTTCACATTTGTAGAGCCATGTCTTTTAACCATGTTGCATATACCTTTTGTCATTTATCTTAACACTGTTTACCAAAACAAACAAAACACTTCAAGGTTCGATAAAAGTGATTGGAGGCTCCTAAAATAAGACTGCTCAACAAAACAAAAAATCTTAAGTGTACGGAGACCACATACTGTTTTTCGGAAAGAAAAAGAAAAAGATGAAAAATGGCGTTTTCCGTTTGTTTCTAGTACGCCAGGATCGGTTTTTAAAAAAAGTTGTTTTTAATATAATTATCAACAACTTTACCGAGATACCAAGCCTCTAAATAACGTTTTGTGTTTATTCTCCGTAATTATTTCCAAGATAATTAATTACCAAAATTGTTGTTTTCAAGAGATGCTCTGTATTATGTTTTATAATTTTTTTGAAGACATTGAACCTCCAAAGTTGGTGGTTTTGGAATAATGTGATCTTGACCGAGAAAAAAACTGGTTTCGAACCTTTATTTCCGAACTCTTGACGTAAAAAGTGCATAACTTGAGAACCTCACTTTATGTACAAACTACGCCATCAATTTAGCACTGTAATATACGTCATAAATAGCCCCTTATCTAACTTTTTTTATTTTGCGAAATTTTCAATCCCACCGTATAACTATTTTTATAATTGATAATACAAAAAATCTTTAAATGCTCTTAAAAACCTTTTCTGACATACTAGAAATAAACTGATGTTGCCATTTTTCATCATTTTCCTTTTTTCTCTTTACGAAAAACAATATGCAGTCTCATGGGGCGATCCCTGAAGAAGGGGAGGGGGGAAGGGGGGGGGGGTGGAGGTTAGAGATGTTTCTGAGGTAATATGTATCCAATTATTCAATGGAATCCATTGGAATGCTAGAATGAAATCTGTCGGGGAAGGAGGTTTTCTGAAGCATTAACTATCTAAATCTATCTAAATAGATATAAAAGTCTAAAACTTTGTTGGATTTAGATTTGTCCGATCACTAATGGAACAGCAAGGATTTACTTGATGCAAACAAAGTACTCATGAGTTCAATGTATTCGTCGTATATTGAATACCACGATTAGTGTCCGATAGAAAACTGGCTTCTGTAATGAATCGCATTGCAAATAATAACTATTTTCCTTTATGCTCCTGGCGGCACTGAAAAGACATTTCGCATTAATTTATTATTTGGTTCTATTCTCGAAAGAAATGAAAATGGAATTTGTGATCGCTTCATCCCAAATAGCACCAACGTAGGATGATGGTGGACGAACGGTTCATTCTGCTCTAAAATAGCCACTAAATTTTGTGCTTGCGCAAAACGCTACTTAAAATATCAGTCAATATTCAGGCATAAGCAATGTAGTGAAAGATGCACCATTGTTATAATTGCATACATTGACATGGAAGAAACCAATACAATATTTGGCAGCATTCTCATTCTGTTGGCCGACGATCTTTATCAATTTTTACCCGTTATTCCGCCCCACCGGGGCAAAATGCCCCTCATCAATTCCCAGGATTCCTGAATTATGTAAAAAGTAAAAAGGACTGATAACAATATCGTTTCATGAAATCAACGTACTAAGTTAGTTTGGTATTTTTTATATTGTTGTTTTGCAACAAAAGTTTCAAAAGAGCTACTTTGATGTAAGCTCCCTTTTTTTTCAATAGCATTACAACCAATTAGAAACAGTCGAATTTGATAGAACTATTTCAAGTAGCTTACTAGAATATTATAGTTACTATCTCAGTTTTTAGCTTGGCTTAAAACTATGTATGCGTGTAGAATTATTCATGCATTCACAACAGTTTATCACCGGCTACAACGCCCCACCCATTGTTGTGGGGCATACTCAAAAAGAAAAAAAACTAGAACTTAGGCATCTTTGAAAATGTTTAATAGTACTTGTATCAGGATGTTTTTAATAAAAAAATGAAACGGGTACTAATTTCTAACTAATATAACAATAAAATAGAGTAATTGGTGCGGAGATCATAGTTTCGAATGGTAAATATGGCTGTTTTTGCTTAAGGGGGGCGTATTAGACCTGTTTACCCTACAGACGAAATCAATTCTTACTCAATGGCATCATGTGGGTATATTTTTAGAAAACAACACTTTTCACTAATCTGTATGTTCTTTTATTGAATGATGCGCCTGTGCAAAATATTTCAAAACAACTTTGGAATGTAGACTATGCAAAATTTCAAGTGGATCGTGCGACCGATTTCGCATCAGGTGATGTCTTCATTGAAATATCTAATTAAGAAGTTCATTCAACGCATATCCACAAACTTCAAATATCGTAATAAGTTTTGCGATCGAGTTATTTTCTCGAATAGACATTAGCAATGGTATTTACCCAACAATCATAGAGCATTAGATGTTATGGTTATTACTGTTTCTACGACGCTCAACGTATTACTAATCTTGCAGATTTACAATGAAACACATATTCACATTTTTCATTTTGATATCGGGTATAAACTAAATCAATAGATAAATTCAGCCCGGCACATGTACAAAAATCTCTTGATACAGTATTAAAAGACGAGAAATTATCCGATCAAGTTCTTGAATTCATTGCATCCATGTGGAATACCAACACACCAATTGTTTTTGAAACTCAGCTCACCAATTATACGGCACGAAGAACACGTATTGATTTATAGTTTCTCTTTCGCTGACGCGTAGCAAAGCGCGACGGGTGACAGCTAGTCTAGACTATAAAAATGAAAGGGTTTTTGCGATGAACAAGCATCACGCCTTAACCGCTGGACAGATCGTCTCCAAACTTGAATTCTAAGTTATCAGCAAGAAATGTCAACATCATCTTTCAATTTTCTCTCACTGATAGCAGTAATAGTTATTTTTCTGCTCTCGATTAAGGTTTAATGTGCCTCAATGTGCGGCCATCTTTGAAAACGAAAAAAGCAGTTTTCTACACTGCACATCATGCAATATTTATGAAAATTAATCAATGCATCCGAGGTATTTGTAGTGCACTATTGCATAATTTTGCCAACTATTCGTAAAAAAATGGCCTTTTTATTTTCAAAGATGGCCGCTTTTCCAAGCTTTCTCAGTTAATGTTCTATTAATCATTATAACGACAAAAACGAATAATCATTACCCACAACATTACCACATTATGTTTGGTTTTCAATTTGACATCAGATATTTACTAAAGAAACGAATCAATAAACA
Source organism: Topomyia yanbarensis (assembly GCF_030247195.1). Lineage (NCBI taxonomy): Eukaryota > Metazoa > Arthropoda > Insecta > Diptera > Culicidae > Topomyia > Topomyia yanbarensis. The sequence continues at coordinate 387,515,997 of NC_080672.1, forward strand.
ATTTCAACAACAACTGTCCTATCTATCGATATAGTGTTGAGAGACACCGAGTTATCCGATCGTGTTCTTGAACTCACTGGATCTATCGGAATTACATCATTAAATTCGGCTCACAAATACTACTGCGAAATATTGATCCACTGAAATTGCACAATGGTACTAGTCTGTAAAAAATAATTCAAAATATTATTGAGCTGAGCACTAGGCTGTCCCAAAAAAAAAATCGATGTTCGAAAAGTCATGGTGCTCAAACCTATAATGAAAGATAAGCATATTTTAAGCACTCTTGTAGAACAAATCAAGTTTCTAAAAAATCATCAAGAGGTTCCGCAAATGTGATTTATGAAAAATGGTCATTTTTGAGCAAAATTGTCGTATATAAGTGGTTTTTGCAACTTTTTCAAAGCCTAATTATTTTAAAAACATTTTTTTATTTTTTTGTGAACTTTAGAGAATAAATCTCATTTGAAAGTTTTTTACAAAAAGTCCTTGTATTAATTATAGAAACTCTTAATCATGGCGAAAAAAATATGTTTTCGTTAATTTGGAAGAAAATCCACACAAAACGAATGTCAATAATTTTTTTTTCAATAAACCAAGACATGTTTTGGAAAGTACTATTCATTGCAAAAATTTTCGTGAACAAATGTTGTGAATAGCATAGCATTTTTAGTAAATGCTTTCAAACCTTGAATCTTTGCTACATTTTTTGAATTGTTCAATATCTCAACCGTAACTTGACCAGTTTAGGCATATTGGGTGTCAAATAAAAAGGATTTTTCTCAATCTTACAAAGCATTTGATATGTGGAATCTACCATCCTATTCTAATGTAGTTATTGCGAGATTTATGAGATTTTGCATGATCAACAGTTTTTTCGAATAAGAAGTGATAAGACCAATGATGCTATAACCTATTCACGATTGATTAGATTTATTTATTAATGTGAATGTATGCTAAGTCTTGTAATAAAACAGTCAAATTGAAACCATTTCATATGTTAGTGAAGAAATATGGCATGATTCAATTTTTAGAAGTTACTTTGACTCTGCGTATTTTGGGTGATAGTCAGTAATAATTCGTTTCTATCAGTGTCATTTTTAGAGCCATCTCGTAGAATTCTCCACATAAAGCTACTGTTCTTTCAGTACGATCATTACTGTCATTTAAGTTCGAACGGGAAAATACAGGAAAACGAAAATAGCAGTTTATTTCCTCACCGATTTTTTGCCAAGAAAATTAGCTTATATAGTATTAGTACTACTGATAGAATTTAATGCAGATTTAGCAAACGCAGTAGAGAACCATTTAACCATTGTACAATCAATTTTATCATGGATGTCTGATTAGGCTAAATATTTTGTATCCACGATACCAGATTATGTTATCCAAACTTTACTCCAATATTTTCAATCAACTTGTCTTTAACACAGATCAATCAGCACGGACTACCAATCGTTATAGGCATGTCAAAGTTTGCTCGGAAATCTTAAGCATGCTCGGAAAATATTTCAGTAATTATCGAACTGTACGATTATTAGCTCCTTTGTGAACAATTCAACAAAGATGGCTTAAAGAATGGTATTGATACAAACGAGTTATTACTAACTATCGCCAAAAACAGAAATGGCCAAAATAAATCTTCTAAAGCTTCAATCATGCCGTATGTATTCGATAACATATCAAATAGTTTCATAAATCTCGCAATAACTACCTTAGAATAAGATGGTAGATTCCACATATGAAAATATTTTATAAGATTGAGAGAAATCCTTTTTATTTGACACCCAATATGCCTACACTGGTCAAGTTACGGTTATGATATTGATCAATTAAAAAAATATAGCAAATTTTCATGGTTTGAAAGCATTTACTAAAAATATTATATCTCAGCCCCTCGACCGAATTTTCACAACATTTGTTCACGATATTTTTTGCAATGAATAGTACTCTCCCAAACATGCCTTTGATTTATTGAAAAAAAAAAATATTGACATTCGTTTTGTGTGGATTTTCTTCAAAATTTACCAAAAAGATATTTTTTTCGCCATGATTAAGAGGTTCTATAATTAATATAAGCACTTTTTGTGAAAAACTTTTAAATGGGATTTATTCTCTAAGGTCCACAGAAAAATTAAAAAATGTTTTAAAAATAATTGGACTTTGAAAAAGTTGCGAAAACCACTTATATACGACAATTTTGCTCAAAAATGACCATTTTTCATAAATCGCATTTGCGGAACCTCTAGATGATTTTTTAGAAACTTGATTTGTTCTACAAAAGTACTTAAAATATGTTTGTCTTTCATTATAGGGTTGAGCACCATGACTTTTCGAACATCGATTTATTTTGTGACAGCCTACTGAGCACACTTAGAAATATTTGCAATATTCGGTAATTTTTTACCGAACTTTCAACCGCTAAACGTTTGGTAACCAGTTTGGGCAATTGAACAAGTTACATAATGTACGGTAATTATTTTTGTGCTAATCTGTCAAAAACTACCGAATAGTTCGGTAATTGTAATACAAAAGTTACCGGACAATTATATAAAAATATTTCGAATTTATATATAAAAACACATGGATAACTTTTAAACTTTTATTGTGGCCTTAATCTTTGACACTTTCATTGGATTAATAAAAAAGGCGCAGCTATCCGGTACTGAAAACATGTCACGGAAAAGGTCCTGAAACTGTTTAGCCACGGTCAAAGAAGGTCTACGCGCCGCAATGTATCGCGATGCCAGCGGCAGTGGATGTATAACGTATGAATTTACTGATAAAATCGGCCACTGGATGCCAGAGTTTTGCATTGCGTCGGAGCCAAATAAGTGCTTACCGAAAATTTCTTTAAGTAGACAGCTTTCATTCGCGAACACGACCACTAAATATTAAACTAAGCAACGCTCTGCAAAACGCTTTCAATATTGCAAATGGCCGCGGTTTGACAGTTAATTTTCTTGGATAATCAAATTTTACGAAATTCGGTAATGAACAGTCATTTTTACCATTCATTCGGTATTTTTTACCGGATACGGGAATAATGCGGTAATACTGTACGAATTGTACTTTTAGTTACAGATTTAGGCAAAACCATTCCCAGCCAACATTTTGATTCACTTTTACCGATTACAAACCAATTAATCATACGTTTATACGATGCAAAATGATTGTATAAAATGCATACAGAATAATCCGATACACAAAAAACATGGCTTAACACTCGGAATACCAAGGGGGTAAAAAAAATGGGAACGCTTACTTTGACCGGTCATATCTCAGCCGTTACATGATCGATTTTAAATCTGTCTTCACCAATAGAAAGGTATGTCTTTTGTGAACACGTGTATAAATTGCATAGGTGATAGCTTTGAATACTTGAAGTTATTTGTCAACTAAATGAAATTACTGTAGTTCTACGTACTTTTGTCTATTTTTTGAAAAAATATAAAAATTGTTCTTCCAGAAATTGTAACCAAAAGCAATTATAATCGATTGGTATATAAAAAGGTATAGGCCATCGCTTTGAATTCGACGTTATTTACCAACTAAATTAAATTTCTGTACTTCTACGTACTTTTGGCTATTTTTTGAGAAAATATAAAAATGTGTTTTTTCGGAAATTGTAGCCGTCATCAATTACAATCGATTGGTGTATTAAAATGTATAGGTCATCGCTTCAAATTTAAAGTTATATGACGAATATTTTAAAATTCTGAACTTTTTCGTATTTACTGAATCGTACTAACACACTCTATTATTTAGTAACTTACATACAATATTGGGTTTCTCCACGTTTGTGCAAACATTTTGATATAATAATATCCATGTATAATATGTCGAAGTATTGAGTAAACAGGTAATTTTCAAACCGTAAAACTAACAAGTCGCAAAGAATTTCAATCAAGCGTATGTCACGTACATTGTAAAAATCCTATCTCCTAAAAACTCGAAAAAGTATAGTAATTTTTGAAAATCTACTGTTTATTGCATATATTTCAAGTCTAGAAGCTCTAAGGATTGCATTGGTGTAAGCAAAATTGAAATTGGTTGACAAACAGTAGTGATACGATTGTTTGAACAGAAAAACTCATTTCGTCTGTACTGACTCTCAATTACTGTTTTTACAATTACTTCGGTTATACAAATTTATTTTCCATCATTCTTTGTTCACTGATTTTATAAAAAATTTACCTATCCAATGGTGAAGAAAGAATTGAAATTGGTGGGCAAACAGCTAAGATATGGCAAGTCAAAGAAGCGTTCCCATTTTTTCTCACTGACTTTGCTATACTCTTTTTACTCTAACTTACGGTAGACAACTCTATTCTTCTATTTTTTTTTAATTCGACGTCTTCATAAAAGACATACCTTTCTATTGGTGAAGACAGATTTGAAATCGATCATGTAACGGCTGAGATATGACCGGTCAAAGTAAGCGTTCCCATTTTTTTAGACCCCCTTGGTAGTCCGCGTAACTTTTTACCCCCTTGGTATTCCGAGTGTTAATTTGAGCTAGGTTATATGCACCTGTGTATAAATACAGGCGTTTACCCCAATTTAGATTCTGCATTATTTTGCCACATTGGCGTATAAGCCACAAACAGTTACGATTCAATTCGGTTCTTGTTAGTAAAATAAGAACTTCTGTGCAAACCGGGACATCAGTCTCGATCAGTCGTTTACTGTACAAATAAGTGATGTGTCATTTTTTGGATCTAGTGTCTAACTAGCGGTCCAGTCAGCTGTTAACTAGCTCCAGAAATGGAGAAACAATTTGTATTCCCGAGTAAATCCCTAGCCAATTCTGATGAAACGAAACAGAACGTAAATTCCATAACTAATGGGGAACGAGCCAATCGAGTTAATATATTCTGATCCCTGATTGCTTCATTCCTGAGAAACAGTGTGCGAAACGGGTGTTTAAGCTGACTTAAAGGATGAATGGATGACTCCAATTTTCACCCTACCGATGAGTTAATTCGTTAAACAAAGATGACAGACGATGCTCAAATTAACGGCTTCTATATTTGTTACCTATAGACTAGAGTGGGACATGGTTATATGAAAAAAAAATAAAATTTTGCTCCGAGTAACTTTTTGGGTTTCATTTAGCTCCCAGAAAAACCCTGCAAATTTTTAGCTCGATCCGTGAAACTATATTTTTGCACCCACGGTTTAAAGTTTACATAGGATTTTGTATGGGGAAATCGTCTTTTGCGAATTAATTCTTCCAAGAGACGTCCGTTACGTCCTAAAAATAAATAGATGTCTAATTTTTATAGGAAATTTGTCAAGGAAATAAAGTCTAGAAGACCGCGAAAAAGTTATTAAGCAAAAACCGTTTGATGCCCTGAAAATTGATGAAAATATCACTTTTCATAGCATCACTGCTGTTGGCGGTCGAATTATATACGAAATTTTTAACTTTTTCTTATTATGTACAAAAGAAGCCATGTATTGAGGCCAAAACCCTTACGAAGTGGCCAAACAGCATGATAAAATGATTTAGACACATTAAGACAAGATCAAAACAAAATTGCATATAATTGGACAACCAACAGCAGTGGTGTTAGAAAAAATTAATATTTTATCAAACGTCAGAGCATCAATCGGTTTCAGCTTAATAACTTTTTTCTCATACGTAAATGTACACAACTTTGCCCCCGTTTTATCCCCCTTCGAATTCGAATTGAGGGGCTAAGCACAAGGCATTTATGTGACGAATTATTTTCTTTTTTTATAATTGATGAAGATTTTATATTAATTGCATGAGGGCAAAGCTGAGGTCATTTTTGTTTTGCATACTAGCACGGATATTCTTCTAACTCACACTCAACCAAAGTTTCTTCATCGTTATTAATTTTTCTTGGTTGTAGGCGTACAGCAGTGAATTTTATTAAAAACATTAAATTCCCCTTGGTTCCAATCTCCAAATAAATACTTCAAAATTAGTCAAAAAGTGTCGTTTATTTTAAATAAATTATTTTTTTTTGATTTTGGTTAGCATTACATTGTTAAAAGTTACGGAGTTAGTCTAAATACTTAATTTATATTGATATTTCTATTTACTCACTTAATTTATATTGATATTTCACTAGTTCAGAACACTTCACCTCACGCCATCTTCACTAGTTGCTTAATTCGTTGCTCTGATGCTGCATCGCAGCATTCCACTCGGCCAGTGCCCGATCCCACAACCAGAGGAAGTGTATTGGCGGCAAATTCAATTTTTCCATCAATAATCCTGCATGCCCAAGAGTAGCCGCTAGCCTAGCCTTCAGATAGGCGTTCGTTTTTCGCTCATCCGAGGCTTGCTTTTCCAGCAGGGCGTGCATAACTTTCATCTTGGCGCGACTTTCGCGGGCTGCTAAAGTGTTTTTCTCACGTATGATGCGCTCTTTAGGGGTGCGGTGTACTGTTGGTCCGAAGGACCGAGCCATCTTCCTGTTGTATTTCACCGGTACAACCAGGTCAGTCAAGGCGGTTGATGATAGTTGCGACATTCTGGCTGGAATACGATCGATCCTTTTCTTGACTAGCCTTGTACCAGTTGGATCGATAATATTAGATGAAGCACTTGAAGCGCCGTCGGAATCAACAGTTGCTGGAGATGCAACTGAAAGCGATCTATCCTCAAAGTATTGAACTGGTGCTTGTGGATTCACGCTTGCTACCGGCTTTGGATTCTCCTCTTGCGGAACACGCTTCTCAACGGTTGACTGCTCGTCAGATTTCTCTTCACCTTTCCAGAATGGTCCCTGGACGAGTTTCTTGATGATGTTATGAAGATGCTGTCTTTTGTGAGCTCGGTCTTGTTTGGTGATGGTTTTCCTGCAGGATAATTTCGGCGCACTTTCCTGACAAACGGTTTGTGTCATCTTGGTATTGAATAATAAGCACTTTTTACGAAGTTAATACTTGAACGACTGTACTGATTGTGATAGAGCACTTAGGCGATGCAGTGATGTTTTATACAAAGGATACAGGTATGACAATGCCGTTAGCACTTTCCTTCGGTGTTACCTGTAGTAGACGCATGCGAAACTAGTAATGAGTGTTGTGGATGTAGGTATGCAATTGTACCCATTGGTTTCACAATTTCTTTGTCGTAAATTGATGTGGGCAGCGCCAGAAATTGAAAACGGGCGTTTCGCAACACAAAAATAAGACTTGTATAGATATGATCAAAATATATGACTGATTTTTTGAGTAGAAATATCGAAATAAAACCGTATATAGTGAGCCACAGTGAAACCGGTCTAGATTAATTTTGCTTTGTGTACTTGACTACCTGTGACTGCAAAAAAAGTTTTCAGATGCTTCTTTGGAGGTCCTAATCAACTGTTTTTGAAGCTTTTTATTCATAAAATAGCGGAATTTTTCTTGAATTGAATTTTTCTTGCTCAATTTAAATTCTCCTAGAATATTTACATTATTATGCCAATTGCACAGAAAAGATAACTATAGACAACCTGACATAAAAGTTTTTATCAGATTTAATAATATTGTAAGACCACACTGTCCACAAAAGCATAAGAGTCCCATATGGAAAACAGCAAGCCATAAGAAAAACGTTGTTCAAGATTTACATTTTCATTGAACCTTATGGATGGGACAACCATGTTTTGGTATTTTTTTTCTATATTTTCTAAACAAACCTGGTAATCTCATTTTTGCATTGTGATTCAGTGGTGATACAGAATGCAATCAAACAGATAACTGAATTTCAACAAAAATCCATATGGGACTCTTATACTTTTATGGGCAGCACAACCAGCCGGAATTCTGGCTCATTTCCGGCTGAACTTTACTGGTTATAACCCTGCCACTAGACTTCCAGTGTGCTACTTTGCACACTTTAGTTTTTCAATATTTACTAATAGACGCGCTTTTATTAGTTTTATTATACCTTTGACATTTGTAGAGCCATGTCTTTTAACCATGTTGCATATACCTTTTGTCATTTTTCTTAACACTGTTTACCAAAACAAACAAAACACTTCAAGGGTTGATAAAAGTGATTGGAGGTTCGTAAAATAAGATTGCTCAACAAACCAAAAAATCTTAATTGTACGAAGACCACAAACTATTTTTCGGATAGAAGAAGAAAAAAGATGAAAAATGGCGTTTTCCGTTTGTTTATAGTACGTCAAGATCGGTTTTTATGAGCAGTTGAAATTTGTTTTGTCTTTAAAAAAGTTGTTTTTAATATCATTATCAACAACTTTACCGAGATACCAAGCCTCTAAATAATGTTTCGAGCTTATTCTCCGTAATTATGTCCAAGAGAATTAATTACCAAAATTGTTGTTTTCAAGAGATGCTTTGTATTATGTTTTATAATTTTTTTTGAAGACATTGAACCTCCAAAGTTGGTGGTTGCGAAATAATGTGATCTTGACCGTGAAAAAAACTGGTTTCGATCCTTTATTTCCGAACTCTTGACGTAAAAAGTGCATAACTTGAGAACCTCGCCTTGTGTACTAACTACGCCATTAATTTATAACTCAAATATACGTCATAAAATAGCCCCTTATCTAACTTTTTTTATTTTGCGAAATTTTCAATCCCACCGAATGGCTATTTTTATAATTGATAATACAAAAAATCTTTAAATGCTCTTAAAAACCTATTCTGACATACTAGAAATAAACTGATATTGCCATTTTTCATAATTTTCCTTTTTTCTCTCTACGAAAAGCAATATGCAGTCTCAACCCACTCAAGTTTTTTTTTTGACAAGTAACGTTGTAAATGTTAAATTAAAATGAATCCCTCATTTTAGAAAATGCGATAAATGGGTGATGCTTTGTTGTTGAAAAAGCCTCTGATATCAGTATAATTTAATAATATTTCAATAAAAGTAAATAAAACTGGTTAATTTTTATTCTATATCAAATTCAAGAAGTGTGCAAAGTAGCCCCCAGCTAGTCCACAAAAATATTTTTGATCGCTATATGAACAACTGTTTTATGTGTGAACCAATTCTGCTCATATTTGGCATAAATAATACATACACAATGACGATAAATCTGTGCTGATATGATACAAATCCATCGAATATTAAAGGAGTTATAATTCGTCAAAGTCGAAAAATTGATAAAAAAGTGCGCAAAGATACCCCGCACGACGGTACCCATGAAGTCCATTTATCATAACAACGTCGAAATAATCGTCAAAACGGCCTACGCACTTCACACCTCCTGCTTTCTGGAGTTTCATCCCTTAGCAAGAGGAAGAGCATTCGAATGCGTGATTTTATGAATAAAATTTATTTAATAAGGTTTAACGGTTTGTTTACATTATGGTACCGACAGCACGGACCGACTCCAAACTTTGCATATGTGCTCAGAAGAAGGGGCATTTTTGGTCACATCCATATAGATATATTAGTTATATAGGTTATATAAGAGTTACATATGGGTTGTATTACCGATAGAACAAGTATTAATGTATGTATGTTTGTTCGCTAACTACATCTAAACGACAAGTCCAATTTTCATGAAATTTGGTATACGTTTTCCTTTCACCAAGGAAGGGGAGACCTGATCTTCAAGGGGAGCGCCCTGAAGCATTTTTAATATCTCTATACTGCCCATGATCGCATATTTGTCCCGTTTTCTATGGGATTTCCTATCTATGTGGGACTGATTTGCGATCATGGGCAGTATATGTTATTTGATATATGTATTTCTCCCACCAAGGAGGTGACCATGGTTGATGGGGGCGATCCCTGAAGAAGGGGAGGGGGGGGGGGGTTTAGAGAGGTTTCTGAGGTAATATGTATCCAATTATTTAATGGAATCCATTGGAATGCTGGAATGGAATTTGTCGGGGAAGGAGGTTTTCTGAAGCATTAACTATCTATCTAAATAGATATAAAAATCTAAAACTTTGTTGCATTTAGATTTGTCCGAACACTAATGGAACAGCAAGGATTTACTTAATGCAAATAAAGTACTCATGAGTTCCATATATTCGTCGTATATTGAATACCACGATTAGTGTCCGATCGAAAACTGGCTTCTGTAATCAATCACATTGCAAATAATAACTGCTTTCCTTTGTGCTCCTGGCGGCACTGAAAAGACATTTCGCATTAATTTATTATTGGTTCTATTCTCGAAAGAAATGAAAATGGAATTTGTGATCGCTTCATCCCAAATAGCACCAACGTAGGATGATGATGGACGAACGGTTCATTCTTCTCTAAAACAGCCACTAAATTTTGTGCTTGCGCAAAACGCTACTTACAATATCAATCTATATTCAGGCATAAGCAAGGTACTGAAAGATGCACCATTGTTATAATTGACATACATTGACATGAAAAACCAATACCATATTTGGCAGCATTCTCATTCTGTTGGCCGACGATCTTTAACATTTTTACCGCAATTATTCCGCAATCAACACCTAGGGTAAAAGGGCATAATACGCCCCATCGGGGCAAAATGCCCCTCTTCAATTCCCAGGATTCCTGAATTATCGAAAAAGTAAAAATGACTGATAACAGTATCGTTTCATGAAATCAACGTACAAAGTTAGTTTGGTATTTTTTATATGATGCAAAACAACAATATACACAAAAGTTTCAAAAAAGCTACTTTGATGTAAGCTCTTTGATAGAACTATTTCAAGTAGCTTACTAGAATATTATAGTTACTATCTTAGATTTTAGCTTGGCTTTAAACTATGATTAGAAATCATGAGGTTGTCTTCAAATTTCGCCAATATGAATTCGATTTTTTTGATTTATTGAATTTCCAATCTTCGAAAGCGTTGGATTAGTATCGAAAGTAATTATTGAAAGAAAAAAACCCTGCTTAGGGTTGCCACGACGGTTTTTGGAGGCGAATTCCGTGTCTTCGTTCAGGTAAATTCGAATTCGCCCGGAAGAATCCATTGGATTATTTTGCAATTTTGCGTTGCCCTTTTCTTTACCAGGAATCGTCCAGCACACAGTCCTCATAAACATCATCCTCGGGTTGCAGGCCCTAATTGTTAAGGAGAGCCCCTCTTGGCGTTGACAAATATTATTTTAAAAGTGCCATTTGGGTTTACTTCACCCCATTGAACCTTCGCTTAATGGATCATTGTTTCTCACAAAGATTCTTGAAACAAACTGAAGTGTAATTTCACACCCCGTGTTTGTTTACTGAGGAACAGAGCAAAGCTCGCTCGGGTTATCCTTCACAGCGAGAGTGGCTGGTGCTTTTAGATTCTTTGTAGGAAAGAAGAATAGCGAAGTACTACACCCAACTACATAAATCGACAAAACTGTTAACAAATGCAAAAACATACAACTAAATGTGAACGGCACAGAAAGGTGGAGTGCTTTAGCAAAACATTATACTCTACATTGAATGTGAAGAAAATAAGATATTTTTCCTCCTAGTGCTACGAGCTGCATAAGAAATAAAACAATGCCTATTTATGTGTTTTAAGCGTTTTATACAATGAAAAGCAATGGAAGCGCTCCAAACTTCTGCCGAGTGATCACTTTAATTCGAAATTGTAATTGAAACCCATGTGTCTCTTGAAGTCTATCCCCTGCTCAGTAAAACACTGCTGGTGAAAGCACCACTAGAGGCGGTAACCCTACCTCTAGAGCTCAATTGGTCAAATAAGTCATCAAAAACTCTTGATATACCTAAAGAATTCGACATTAATCCAAAAATTTAAGTTTAAAATTTAATATATTTGGTTTGCCGTTCATTGTTACAAAATCCATAAAAAATCATATTCAGATACGAGATGATACCGAAACATGTTTGATCGCGCTGGATCTTAATATTGCCGGTTTCCCGAAGGTTTTTCTTAAAGCCTATAGCTTGCGGCGAATCAGAGCTATGCTTGGGCAACGCAATATTTACACAGCTGTCGACACTATTACAACACCCTCACCCCTCTGTAAGTTACATGGGTCGAGAAACTGATAGCGGGATCAAGAGCCTTCGGAAAGAAAGGTATACGCACTATTTCCGTATCGAATTGAACAGCGGGTTTCGCGGTTGTTGCCTTCTGCTTGCTTCCCGTTGGATTCTATATTGCTACTGATTTTGCTTACATTACTAGGATACACAATGATAATTTACATTTAGATTAGGGTGACTCAAAACATACGATTTAAAAATACACTCAAGAATTAGGACAAAATACATTTAGGTTGAATTCAGAAAATTTAAAGAATTTGGCGCAAACAATGTTTGTCAAATGATGTAGCTTTTTTCGGCGATTTTCAAATGCCAATCCCCCCTTTCAAAGCGGCCAGGGATGGAAAAAAATAAATACGTTTTACAAGTCTTTCAAATACGGTCTTTTATCAACATTTTCTTTATAACAGCAAATTGCGTACACAACAAGCCCCTTTTATGACGAATATAGTGTTAATAGTTTTGTTTTGAATTTTATATGTCATGGAGCATGAAGAGAAGATCTCTCAGATCACAATTCAGCAGCTGCCAATGATTCTAAGAAGCATACGTTCAACTAAATTACTAAAATGTGTTTGATTGATTTCGAAGAGAAAATTTAACTCTGCTACCAAACTAAACCAACTAGTTAGCAAGGTTAGCTAACTAATGTAGCAAGTTAAATCCGCATACAAAATCTTTTCGTTTTGGAGGGGCGTGAGATTTTGAACGTCGCTTCCTGTACGTAACGATTTTATTTTTATTTTTGAACTATTTACTAGAAATCAGTTACAACATTCTTGTAAAATATTTTAAGGTGTACTAACACACCAGCACAAATAAAGAATAAATCATGTTTTTATAGGATTATGAATGTTTTCGAAACCAGCATAGCATAAAATCCAACCCCAACCCTTATTTTAAATTTGATCGATGTTTCTCATTTTTTTTATTTTTTACATGATTTTTTTTTATTTTGTTAAAATTTCATTTATCTATTTTTTCAAGTTGTGGATTGTATTTGTATTTCTACGATTTTAAGATTCTGCCTTTTTATCTATTTCCATACTTTTATTTTATCCATATTTTTACGTTCCTTACTTTTGCTTTTTTTCTATCGCTATCACTATCACTTACTTTAATTTATAGTTTTTTCTCTGTTATATCATTTTATTCGCAATTTTTCGAGAAAATTCTGGTTTCTTTATTTTATTTTTCTTATTGTTCCATGTTTTAATACCCTGCTTTTTATTTGTTTCTTTTGTCAGTCCATCTAATTTTCAGAATTTGTCTATTTAGTACATTTATTCTTATAATAACCTTTTTCTATTTCCGTTTTTTTTTCAAATTTTTTGCATTTCCATAAGCAATTTTACTTATTCAAATTTATTCCAATTTGTCTTATTATTTAATTTTTTACCTTTCTCCTATTTTCTTCCTTATGTTTTTAGCTTTCCGTTTCTCGTAGTTTTATTTTTCCCATTGATCGTTGAATATAATTTTATTTATTTCTTATACGTTTTTATTAAGATTTTATTCGTTATTGTTATTTCTTCATTGTTTCCATTTAACCTATTTTGAAAGTACTTTTTCTGTTGACCATTTTCTTGTACGTTTACATTGATTTTTTTTTTTATTTTCCTAAAAAACATTTGACCTTTTTTGAGACTATGCGCACATTTTCTTAATTTTACATTTAGTTCGTTGTTTGAATTTATTTCAAATTTTATTTATAGTGTTTTTCTATTCTTTAAATAATTTAATCCATTTTATTCATTTTCTTCGTGTTAATTTCTCCATTTTTGTGTTTCTATAGTATACCAAGTTGGCTTTTTCCTACTATTTTTGTTTTCCATTTTGTCTGTTTGCTCCGTTTTTGTTCATTATCCAATTTTCTTTGCTTTTTCGTCTTTTCATCATTCCACTTTTCCAGTTTTTCAAAAATTTTCGGTTCGTCCATATATTTTAATTTCTGGTTATTTTATGCTTGTCTTTTATATATACTCCTCTAATTTTATGCATTCTTAACGTTTTATTTAATTTTTTTATTGCTTTAAATGTTTTGTTTTAAACGTTAATAAAAATATTATTCTTGATTTATCGAGTTTTTCAGTTTTATGCATTTTTATATTAATGTTTGTATTCTTTTTAGTAGGTTTTCTTTCATTTTCATTGATTCTTAAAATTTTTCCTACTTTCTTATCGATTTTTTCATTATTTTCAACATTTGTTCAATAATGTTCGAATATGTTTTTCTAGTTTCCTGTCTTCTTTTATCAATTTTTTACAGGTTTTGTTTTGGTTTTTCTCGATTAAACATTTTTTGACAATTGACATTAATTTGTTTATTTGGTTAATTTTGTTGTTTTTTAGATCTTTTTTACATTCTTTTATTATTTAGTTTTCCTATTGTTTTTTTATCTTTTGCCGTTGATCGCCGTTTAGATATTTTTAATTTTTGTAACTACTACATTTTTAATCTTTCATTTCCGTACTTTTATAAATACTATTGACAAAAATGACGCTTTTCAAAGTCACCAAAACTGTCGAAAAGGTATTAAAAATACTCCTAAAGTATAAAAAGCTCTACGTTTTTTCTTTCATTGGCACTACAGACAACTAGAGCAAAAAACCGGGAACATACATATAAAATTTCAGTGTACTATACATAATATCAGTGAACTCCAATGGATTTGAAACATTAGTTTTTGTACTCAGGCAATACACAGTGGTGGGGGCCCGTACGTTGAACCCCCGGGCCCGTATTTTCTTTCTGCGGCCCTGGGTACCACCGAAGGAACGGCATGCATGTCATACTTATATCCTTTGCATAAAACATCATTGCAGCGCCCAAGTGCTCCATCACAATCAGTACAGTCGTTCAAGTGTAAACTTCGTAAAAAAGTGCTTTGATATTCAATACCAAGATGACACAAACCGTTTGTCAAGAAAGTGCACCGAAATCATCCTGCAGGAAAACCATCACCAAACAAGACCGAGCTCTCAAAAGACAGCATCTTCATAACATCATCAAGAAACTCGTCCAGGGACCATTCTGGAAAGTAGAAAAGCAATCCAACGAGCAGTCAACCGTTGAGCAGCGTGCTCCGCAAGTGGACAATCCAAAGCCGGTACCAAGCGTGAATCGTCAAACACCAGTTCAATGTTTTGAGGATAGATCGCTTTCAGTGCCATCTCCGGCAACTGTTGATTCCAACGGCGCTTCAAGTGCTTCGTCTAATATTATCGATCCAACTGGTACAAGGTTAGTCAAGAAAAAGATCGATCGTATTCCAGCCAGAATGTCGCAACTATCGTCGAACGCCATGACCGAACTGGTTATTCCAGTGAAATACAACAGCAAGATGGCTCGGTCGTTCGGTTCAACAGTACACCGCACCCCAAAAGAGCGTATCATACGTGAGAAAAACACCTTAGCAGCCCGTGAAAGTCGCGCCAAGATGCGAGTGATGCATGCCCTTCTAGAAAATCAAGCCTTTGATGCGCGAAAAATGAACCTCTATCTGAAGGCTAGGCTAGCGGCTACTCTTGGACATGCAGGATTATAAACTTCCTCTGGTTGTGGGATCGGGCACTGGCCGAGTGGAATCTTGCGACGCAGCATCAGAGCAACGAATCAGGCAACTAGTGAAGATGACGTGAGGTGAAGTGTTCTGAACTAGTGAAATAACGATATAAATTAAGTGAGTTTTAAATGTAAGTATTTAGACGAATGGTCTCTAATGGCAACTATAAATAATGTAATGTTAACCAAAATTATTGTAGGAAATAAACAACAGTTTTGACTAATTTTGATTTATTTGGAGATTGGAATCAAGGGGAATTTTTTTTTATAAAATTCACTGCTGCACGCCTACAATCAAGAAATATTAAGAATGATGAAGGTTGGTTGAGTTTGAGTTAGAATATTAACCGTGCCAGTATGCGCAAACATGAGCTCAGCAAATAATGCAATGCATGCATCATGCAATTAATGTATAACATTCATCAATTATAAAAGAATAAAATGATTCGTCATGCAAATAGCTTGGCCCCTCAATGATGTGTACCGAAAAAAAACACTCAAAAGCGATTCAATGTGTATAGGTAATAGGTTAATTATAGCATTTTCCACACTGTTTATCAGGAATGAAGCAATCAGAAATTAGAATATATTAACTCGATTGGCTCGTTCCCCATTAGTTATGGAATTTACGTTCAGCTTCGTCTCATCAGAATTGGCTAGGGATTTACTCAGGAACACAAATTGTGTCTCCGTTTTTGGAGTTAGCTAACAGCTGACTGGACCGCTAACTAGACACTAGATCCAAAAAATGACACATCACTTATGTGTACAGTAAACAACTGATCGAGACTGATGTCCCGGTTTGCACAGAAGTTCTTATTTTACTAACGAGAACCAAATTGAATCGTAACTGTTTGTGGCTTACACGTCAATGTGGCAATATAATGCAGATTCTAAATTGGGATAAACCCCTGTATTTATGCATAGGGGCATATAACCTAACTCAAATTAAGTTATATTTTTTGTGTTTCGGATTCTCCTCGTCAGTAGCTAACGGCTGACTGGACCGCTAGCTAACGCGAAGCACGACATTCCAAAAACAATGCAATATCATGAAAAGCGTTTACCTTTAGTATCTCGAGACATTTGTCGAAATAGATATAGTAATACCTATGTAATTGAAGATTTCGTAATACAAGTATATCCATGTTTAAAAGTTATAAAGCAAAACTAAATGACAATTATATATTGGTTTCTATCACTGCGAACAATTGAATATGGTTCTGATTGTTCTCTTATCAATATTCGCTCGCGTTGTTAAGCAAACTGAAGCGCGTTTAATCGGTATAAAATAAGCACTACCGAAATTCCTGAAACGATTTGCTTTGTATGTTAAATGTACAACCAATTAAGGTAATTTTTAGACTACTACTAGAATTACTAGAACAAAGTAGGAGACAATATAAACGAAAAGATATTAACTTGTCATCTTTTACGTCTATAATCAAGCTAGAATATTTTTAAACTCATGAAGAAGTTTTGTACTTCAAAGCAAATTTAATTGATTTTATTTGATCGATTTAATTTAATTGATTTATTGGACTAAAAAAATCAATGAATATGACAATGAAACATATGTTCTTCGTGCTAATATGACTGCTGCAAATTGGTAACTGGCTACTGATTCTTCTCACGAACTGCCAAACTCAACCCTCATACATGATTGAATAGTCTTCAATTGACTCAGACAAGAGCATGCGTATTGCCCACGCACATTAAATGCTCAATGGACTAGTTTCCTAGTTGATCAAATTAACACTAAACAAACAAAGAAATTAGTTTGATCAGTCCAAAGAAATGTCAGCTCGATTGACATCAACCGGCGGATACGTGTTCCCTTACAATACCACCAAATCAAAGAACATTTAAAATTACATACGACTAAATATGTGCAACTACTTAATTATTTGCAATAAAATAAGATCGAAAAATTAGTTACATAGTTATTGTTGATGAATCACCTTATAAAAAAGGTGATAAGAGACGCGGACAAAAATAGTTGTTGGGTTCTTTTTTGATGTAATCCGATCGACTGGGAATGTTTGTGGTGTTTAAGTACACTATTATTACATCATGTTAATAAGGGCAATACACGGAAATACTGTTTTTTTTGCATTCAACTCTTGTCAGTATTGTCAAAATCGACAAAAAAATAAATGTCAATGCTTTGTACCGTGCTTGGGTAATAACGGTTTTCCAGAATTTCTCCTCAAAATGAATTTTGATATTTGGCTGTTGAGTCTTCTTCTTCCTGTAAACTGAAAATGCAACAACTAGTCACTGCAGAACAATTCACAATTTTGCAAATGTCCGCGATTTGACAGTTCATTTGATGGACTTTCTGAAGTTCGGTAATTGACAGCTGGTTTTACAACTCGTTAGAGATTTTTTTACAGTACCGTAAACCGGGGTGACATTGATAACTTTTCGAAGTAATCATTACATATTTTTAGAAGCAACACATTTTTTTCCAGTTTAATATTTTTAAACTATGTACTGATGTATGGAGAACAAGATTGGATGGTTTTGCCTAAAATTGTCCGCTTCCAGCTATTTTTTCAAAAATGATTTCAAGTTGAAGTCCGTTTTCGTGTTCCGGGGTGACTTTGATAACCTGCATGTTCACCCACATTAAGTTATTGATGTCAATGTTTTTCATTCAAATGTTTGTTCAAACTAATTCTGGAAAGATACTCATTGTTAAATAGATGTTAATTGGTATTATACAAAATATTTAAATGTACTTAAAATTCGAGTAACCAATATTCGTATAATTTGTGTCCAACTAGAATAAAAGATTCTGAAAACCTTTAAAACTGCTAAAATTGTTTTATTTCAGTGCTTTATCAATGTACAAAAAGTTTCATCCATTTTAACACATTAGAATATTGAACAATAAAAAAAATGTTACGAATTTTAGCTTAAAATAATTGTCAACTAATTTTACAAAAAAATGTATTTAAAATAAACAATCTATTAAAACTAAATTTGGCATATCCCAATCTAAAGGAAAATAAAAACTCGCTTATAATTTATTACTTTTGCTCAAATCTGAGATTTATTTGTTTTATAAAAAATAGACACTTCACGAAGCTTCGTAAAAATAAGATAAAGTTAAATTTCGGTTTTTTTATAGTATTGGTACCCACAAACCGAACAATATACTCAAAAAGTATAACAAATCAGTATTTTATAAGTTTAGAGTAAAAATTATTCTAAATTAAAATGATTCGGTCGACTATTCTGGTTTAATAAGCGATCTACGAAAAAAGTTTCGAGTGATCAAAGTCACCCCGATGATCAAAGTCACCCCGGTTTACGGTATTCTGGTTTTAACGTACGTACACGGCCAAAAATCCGTTCATAAATTCTTGAATTAAAAACCACGATTTCGTGAACTGAATAATTTAAGAAAATCGTGACCAAGTTCCCGAAATTATAGATAATAAACCTCGTATTCATGAAACTATTTGTGCTTAAAAAACTAGTTCGCACCAAAAATATAAAAGGCGTTACATTCCAAGATTTGGTTCGGTAATTGTTGTTCCCTGGATATGTTTAGTTTTTTGTTATATTGTTTGTTCATAATTTGGCGATACACTGGTTTGTATAAAGTATATCAACTAAAAGAGCGATGTTCATTATTTTAGAAAATTTGTAGAGATTTTCGTAATTTCTGATCACTCTACTTTTTTCATTAGTTTACTGTCACATTTTTCCGATGGAGTAGCGTGATTTATGTTCAGAATTTCAGGACTTTAGTCACGATTTTTTTGAAATTTATGTTCATGTTATCGTGAGTTTCGTACCTTTTTTTTGGGAAAGCAGTGTAACTTGCGTTCATGATTTCCGGATCTTAGTTACGTAGGGGTTAGATATTTTTTACATAAAATGTGCATACAAAATTTGAAATGAATCAGTTAAGTGGTTTTTAAATGACAGGTAACACCGCAAATCGTGTTTTTTCCAGACACGCTCCACAAAAAACTTCGTCAACGAGTCGCATGTCGATATTTTTGCATGGAAAAAATTGCAGAATTTTATTGAAATGATGCAGCATAATGTACAAAAGTTTCGATCAATTGCTTCACTCGAATTTCTAAAAAAAATCGCAGAAAAAAGTGTTTTTTTTATGCTGAAACCTTTATCCACCTTCCTCAAGCAGTTGAGGCAAGCATTTTATACTGTAATTTCTCTGAAAATTTTCCACATAGTGTTTTTTAAGAACGAATACTAAGTGAAAAAAAAAGATTTTTTTTCAATATGGCATATTGAAAAGGGCGGATTAAAAGACGTCAAAGGGATACGCTTCGTAGCATCAAATAGCCCACGCTTTGGTAAAAAATCGTAATTGATCTCTTGAAATTATAAATTTAACATACACATACCCTCGAAAGTAGGAAAATGCCATTTGTGGGCACATGGCCTCAAATGTAGCAAAATTCTGATGCGATGGGCTAACTCTGACCCCGTATTTGGATTCTACGCAGCAAATTCCCTCAAAAATGACGCTTAGCTTTCCAACAGCTTAAAATGAACTCCTTTTCTTGCGGGACATCATGCAGAACTCGGAGGGTTTGCTCAGAATAGTGATGTCTGATTTTTGCAAATAACCGATTATCCGCATCTATCGGCAAGTATTTTTTCGCCATTTTATGTACCTTTTATGAACAAAAATTCAAATTGAAAATGATACAACTCTTATACATTGCTTCAATCTGTTCAAACAATTCGTTGTATATTAATGAAATCAATCAACTTCACCTGAACTGACCACTTTTTTAGAAACCATAAACATTTCTATCCAATAATTTATTTTGAAAGTCCGAATTTTTGGTTGTTAACTGTTTAATTTCAAGTATTTTCCCGCAAAAGTTAGATAAAAGTCGGCTGTTTCCTTCTAGGCAATGTTGTTTTCTTACGAGACAACACAATATCGGGTCATAAAAATGCCAACGGATATGAAATTTACACAACATTTTGAGCGTTATCTCTCATTTCGATACACATATATTGCTGATCAAAGTTACCCCTAAAACCACGAATGAAAATTTACAACAAAATAATTTTATTTTTATAGTAAAACTAAATAAAATATTCAACAATTTGAACATTTTTCAATCTATGAGTACCAGCACTTGTTTTAAAAATGCAAACAGTTGCATCTATTTGAATTCAAGATAGTTATTCGAAAAAACTGTGGAAAAAGTGATCAATGTTCCCCCATTTTACGGTATTTAAGAAACAAATCGATTATTTGCGTTAATCGAGTAAAAATACATCGCTAGCTCAGAAACACAAATCTTGTTTGTGTTTTTAGGAGCTAGCGTCAATCCGGTGCTGGCTTAGTTCTGTCACTAAATTAGTATCGGATTCTGATGAGACGAAGTCGAAACGCAAATTCTATAACTAATTTGAAATTTTAGGACTTCGCATGGTCATTTTTCATGAATCTCCATAACGTTATAATATATAATAGGCCTTTTTGCGTAATTTTTGTCTTCAGCATCTTACCCAGCTACGTCGAATATTTATCTGAGATACTTAATGGGTTTCCTAGCTAGAGTATATAGAAACTCTTAGCATAGAATTTTATTAAATTGAAGTTTATGTCATTAAAAAAATAACAATTTCATCGAGTTGGTCAAATAGAAATGTTGAAGTTTATGACAAATTAATTTTACACGAAAAAGCTGATGGAGTAGAAGATTCAAGAATAATCATCGAAGATGTGAAACAGAAGACATATATGATTTAAAAGCTTGTTTCTGCGTGATGAATAACTCAGCATCTTGGAAATAAGCAACAATATCGTACAAGTTTGGTCACCAGTCAACAACAGGTCTCCTCATTCCAGAGACCTTCAGGAATCTGGAATTATAATTTTTGACTAAAAGATGACACTTTTCAAGCGTCTTCAAAATTTTAAACTATTTTTCCGGGTGATTTCAATTGTAAAGTTGTTGGCAACTAAATTATCTATCCGATCCTCACTTTTAACGTTGTTCGAATGTCTAAAGAATCCTCTAGGAGGTAGAAATACTAGTACTAGTTCTATTATAAAAGTTGTTTTCATGAGAAAAAAACCGTTGCTTTGGACACCCAAACAAGTATCTGAAAACTATACGACATGGAATTCTTTTGCAGTTACAGGTAGTGAATGTGTCAACGTATTCGAGTTTTAAATTACACAAAGCAAAATTAAACGCTACATCCATGTCTTATTTTTTCTTTTGTTACGAAACGCCTGTTTTAAATGACTGGTACGGCCCACATCACTTTGCGACAAAGAAATTGTGAAACTGACAGGTACAATTGTTTACCTATATCCACAATACTCATTGCTAGTTACGCATCCACTTACTGCAGGTCACCAAAGGAACGGCGCTGTCATACCTATATCCTTTGTATAAAACATCATTGCGGCGCCCAAGTTCTCTATCACAATCAGTACAGTCGTTCAAGTGTAAACTTCGTAAAAAGTGCTTATTATTCAATACCAAGATGACACAAACCGTTTGTCAGGAAAGTGCACCGAAATCATCCTACAGGAAAACCATCACCAAACAAGACCGAGCTCACAAAAGACAGCATCTTCATAATGTCATCAAGAAACTCGTCCAGGGACCATTCTGGAAAGGAGAAGAGCAATCTAACGAGCAGTTAACCGTTGAGCAGCGTATTTCGCAAGTGGACAATCCAAAGCCGGTATCAAACGTGAGTTCACAAATACCAGTTCAATGCATTGAGGATAAATCGCATTCAGTGGCATCTCCGGCAACGGTTGCTTCCGACAACGCTTTATCTCGTATTGTCGATGCAGCCAGCACAAGGTTAGTCACGAAAAAGATCGATCGTATCCCGGCCAGAATGTCGCAACTATCGTCGACCGCCATGACCGAACTGGTTGTTCCGGTGAAATACAGCAGCAAGATGGCTCGGTCGTACGGTCCAACAGAACACCGCACCCTAAAAGAACGTATCATACGTGAGAAAAATACCATAGCGGCCCGTGAAAGTCGCGCAAAGATGCGAGTTATGCACGCCCTGCTGGAAAAGCAAGCCTCGGATGCGCGAAAAAAGAATCTCTATCTGAAAGCTAGGCTAGCGGCTACTCTTGGGCATGCAGGACTATTAATGGAAAAATTGAATTTGCCGCCAATAAACTTCCTCTGGTTGTGGGATCGAGCACTGGCCGAGGGTAATGCTGCTATGCAGTCATGTAGCAACGAATTAAGCAAGTAGTGAGGTGAAGTGTTCTGAATTAGTGAAATTAATATATAAATTGAGTATTAAATGTACTTAGACGAATGGTCTCTACGTAACTATAAAGAATGTAATGTTAAACAATAATATTATTAGAAATAAACAACAGTTTTTGATATGTCCTAATTTGATTGTATTTATTTGGAGATTGGAACTAAGGGGAATTGATTAATTCTTTTATAATATTCCCTGCTGCAAACCTGCATTCAAGAATGATTAAGAAACTTTGGTGAGTTGCTATTGATAAATATCATGTCAGCGCAACACCAATACAAATGGTGAATTATAGCGTAGTTTTATGTCACAGAGCTACAGATTTGCGAAAATCGATGCAAGGCATCTTTGAAAATGTTTGCACTCTGTCAGTAATTTCGCGTATCGAGTTCTCCAAAAAGGAAACCTAGCTGATTTTCAGTGAAGCGTGGTCAGCTCAACTTAAGCTTCTAATAGTGAATGGAATGATCGCATCTCAGTACCTGAAGCTATCAATATGCCAACCAGGGCCGTCATTTAGCTCTTGTGGCTAGTAAGCATAGGGTGATGGGTTCATTACTAGGGGTTTGTCCTGTTTTCGCATTACAACGCTCGCATTATAGCCAATAAATCATTTGCAGTACGTTTGTGCAAATGTATTTGTGATACAATGATGTTTTCAAATGAGCGCAATGTGTGCCCGAGGTACGCTGCTGATTTCAAATGTTTACAGTATTCCAACATTTCGATTGAGTAATTACCCGCTTGGCTATTTTCGAGTGGGTGGTACTAATCATACTACCCACGTTATCCGCCGGCTCTGATGGCAACAAAAAATTTATGACTTTGACAGTGTACTTTACCCACGTGCGCAAGATATTAATTCTTTTACATATGTCTCTCTAAGATTAAGATTAAACGTTTTGCATAGAATGAAAGAGAATTTTCGTAGAAGTCCAAATCAACTACGTTCGCTGGATATACACACTGTGTACATCTCTTTTATATTGGGATGACTGATAGTGAACTATGCGTGAGTTGCAAGGGATACCTAGACATCGAGCATATTGTTTGGTCCGAAGATTCCTTAAGAGCTCGAGCTGAACCACCCAATATCCATATTCGTGATCCAGCCGAGATCTGCCGTATATGTATTTAATCTATTATTTATTAAAGATTATGAATATGCTAATGTGAGAATTTTCTAAAGTCAATTACTTTTCAAGAGTGGAACCTTCATATTTTCGATTCCTCGCATATACCAGCTATTTTCTGCAGCACAGCTGTTCTTTTCCTTTTGTTAATTCATTCAAGCAGATTTTCATTCGTCTCCGATTATTACCAGGGCAGGAAAAATTCGCAAAATTAAATGATTTACGATATGATATGATATGCACTCTCGAACATACCACATGCAATCGATGAGTTTGACACAAATATTGCGAACATTTAGGGGTAAACTGATCTTCGCATTCGACGAATGCGAGCTTTCTTTCTAGTTCGCTTTTTTAATGTTCGTAATAGTTCTAGTGAAGCTTAAAATCAAATATCACCGAACACAAGTAAGCTCATGGTTTTGATGTTTTTAAAACATTTACACAGAGCTTCGCAAGGATGTTCGGTGAACACATTTGAAGCGATTGCCTCGTTTATTTGAGATTCGCGAATACCTATGTTTTATATAGGAGCATGCATCAGCATCACGGGGCCATCGCGAACATGTTCGCAAGGTCTGTTTTAACCCTATTTAGTTTTAGCGCAAGACGGATAAAGGCAGCGTTTCCAAAATTTTTTCCAAAACACTGAAACCTTTCTTGAAAAAAAAAACTGAACGTAATTTTAAGTAAACAGATATGTTCCATACCTTTTACTGAAAATTTGAGTCGGTTTTTTGATATTGTTGTCTAAATTTTAAAAAAAATAATAAAGCATTCGATTTTTTTTGTAATTGTAATTGTTACAGTCGAATTTTATTTTAGTATACTGTTTTGAAGGTTTCAATCTACACATCCACAAAATCCTAAATTTAAGACTTTAGGGTGCACTTAAACCATTCTTACGATACCACTAGTGCAACTGGCTGAGAATTCAACAAATGTTCATCAAAATATTTGACACAGTGTACTGCCACTTTTTTGTTTGAGTGAAATTCGTTTGAAATCGAATCAAAATGTACATTCCCGAACCGTTTTACTCACAAGTGGTATAAAAAGAGTTCAGGTTACGGTGGATTAAAAACTTATTCTGGGGCACTCGGCATTATCCCATCGCTTGCTTGAAAATTCTATGGATCAAGCTACAATTTGTGAGAAAAAAAACTAAATAATTGAATATTAAACTGGATAAAACTGGTTCGAATTTCAAAAAATTGGAAGAATTTTCCGATTGTCTGTTTCACTGGATGTTGTAAAAAAACTGGAAGGTTGGCATCGCTGGATACAGGTGGGCACATTTTTTCTGTGTGAGTGCGGGTGTCATTTTTCTTTGATGAAGCTAAAAAAAGAGGATTTGAAGAAGAAACCTGTTTTAATCCACCTAGTGGTGCAATTGTGCCTTTCTCATTTGTCCAAACTACGATTCCATGGCTATTTATGTTCAATACAGTGATGGAAATGTATATTACATATTCAGTACGATTTGCATGTATTGCAATGAATCGACAGCCAAGATCTTGAGCTACTATGTGTCGACACCGAAATATCGCTTGAAACAAGCGGCGGATCAAGGAGGAAGATCTGGGGGATCTGGACCCTGCCGAAAATTTTCAACTTGTTAAAAAATTTAAAGTAGCAACCCCTTATTGCATACTCCTACCTAAGCCTTTATAGGCCGGGATTAGGTTGACGATTTTTAGAGTGATTGCATAACCTTTCTATATGAGAAAGGCAAAAATGTGCCAAAGTCCAAAAAAGTCAATTTTCGTCAAAATTTATTTTTTTCGAGATTTCATCAAATCTCAACGTTTCATGCATTTTAAAGTCACTTGGCATCAAAAATGCAAATTCGATATTGAAACTTTCCCTTACTCCCCTCTTTGAGATTTTTTCATTTCAGTTTATATTGAAATTTGCTGTGTGGTCGCACTCTTCAACCCGTAACTCGGGAACCGGAAGTCCAGTCAATAAAAAATTCAATAGCAGCCGATGGGAAGGTTGTACCTTTCATTTGAGACTAAGTGCAAATCCGTCCAGCTATCTCTGAGAAACAGAGGTGATATTTTTTTCCACATACACACATACACACACAGACATTTTCCGATCTCGACGAACTGAGTCGAATGGCATATGACACTCGGCCGGGATTAGGTTGACGATTTTTAGAGTGATTGCATAACCTTTCTATATGATGAAGGCAAAGGCATTAACAAATGACGTAATGGGTCTTTATGTTGCCATTAGTTTTGTTTCGGTTCGGTCATAGTTATTTTTAATCGGTATTTTCGAAATAAAGTATCACTAAATTTTTTTTACGTTTTAACGACATTCAATTAGCTAGAGATTACTGGGTAGGGAAAGTTATGAAACTTAGAGCCATAGTACTCAAGTGAGAGCAAGGATGTGAAGTAAACAGATCGGAAAACTAGAAGTGGCAGGGTCATTAGAACAGGCTTAATATCGTGCGGGCTTAATTTTTGCCTTCTGATAATGAGGGTCGAGCTTAGGCAGAATAACTACGAATCACTCGAGTTCACTATCATGTGTCCTTGATAAAGGTAGACGTATCTATCTTTACCGTGACAACCTCTAGCTAATTGAATGTCGTTAAAACGTAAAAAAAAAGAAAATGTGACTAACATAGTCGAAATAAAAAAGGGAAAAAAGTATCACTAAATGTTTGAATCGGTAGATCCGAGGTTTAGGCCTTTCCTTTTTCTTTTTACACAAAGCGAATGTGTAGCAACGAGTCAAACGCATCACAGTAGGCCCTGGCACAATATTATCGATGATAATTGTCATTTTGTATGCTTTACCGGCATTTGAAAACACTTGCCTAGATAATTAGGTTCTTCACTGACTCGGTTTACCTTTCTTGACAGTTCGCTTGTACTGTTTACATGGACTTAGAAAAATTTTACCATGTAAATAGTACAAGCTAACTGTCAAAAATGAACACTCAGTTAATTTGTGATGTCACCGTAAAGTATTCAATCAATGAAATGAGTATTACTGTACGATATTCAACTGAATGAAGAACATGGATTTTTGAATGAATATTTTTTCTATTCACCACGAGTTGCATCAGGTTCATTTTCAGCCATCAACAAAGAGCTTCGATTATTTTTAACTCTGCTAGTGAGAATGGTTTTTACGGACAGAATGCCCTGTATGTATGCAATGCGCAATGTTGATTTACACTTTTCGATCAATGCTGATGTCCCAGCGGGACATGAGAATTGCATGCACACATGGATATTTTGTGGGTAAAAAAACTTGTCACGCGTAAATTAAATTTTCTTGTTGTAATATTTACCGATTTTCAATCTAGTGGTATATAAACACATCTAGTTACCCATGGCTGTCAAAATTTTTAAGATCTGTTGAAGAACAATAAGGATATAGCAACTTGAAATCTTGAAATAATTTTGAGGCTTGGTATTTGGAGTGTTAAGATTGCCCCCACTACAACCTGTTCATTTACTTCCTAAGGCATTTTACTTTTGAGCAGCCGTGAGCAGAGTTAAAAATAATCGAAGCTCTTTCTTGACGGCTGAAAATGAACCTGATGCGACTCGCGGTGAATAGAAAAAATATTCATTCAAATATCCATGTTATTCATTCAGTTGAATATCGTACAATGTATTCATTTCACTAATTATATAGGAAAATGTTTTTAAATGCCGGTAAAGCATATGAAACTACAATCATCATCGCTTACGCTGAATGGATGAATGGGCGGTTTGTTCGTTTGACGTTTTCAGCTGCGTTACTGAATATTGAAAATGAATGCGGCTGAATATGATCAATTTTCATTGAATGAATTTGATTTTTAACTCTGGCCGTGAGGAATGAGCCATGATGCCTACTTATTGCGGTGAATTATCCGTAATAGGTTGAATTACTATGATGTAACCCCATTTTCGGAAAAAGTTAAAATTTCATCTCCAAAAATATTTTATGTGCCAAATTTAACATCATCGATAGATATGAATGCCGATTTTGGTTTTTATTATATTTTCATCATATTCGACACTTTTTATCAAAAGAAAAGGTTTCCTTTGAATACTTGCCACGCCAAGTTGCTGTGAAGTTTGTTTCGGATTTAATATTGACTAGATTTGGCTATCTGTTCATTTTAGCCCTCCCCCTCTGTTTACCCAAAGTTCCCTTACTGGATAATTGGTACAAAGTGATATAGTTACGGCGTAATAATCGAAAGAAAAAGTAATCAAAGAGAGGCTCTCAATGCTATTTACGTAAATTTATAAATTTATATAAATTTTCTCCACAAAAAGAAACCGAATCAAGCTTTACGCTTAATTGGGCGTCATTGCGTTCAAGAATTGAGTTTTCAAACATTGTCTGAAAAATCAAGTATACTGGAATCGAACTTCTGTCCTTCTTTAGCCCTAAAAACCAAACACATGTTTAATGTATTTTTTTGCATTATGTCAATTTATTTAAAAAAGTACTTCATATTGTAAATTCTACAATCATGAATCACAAGGAAACAAAATTTAGTAACGTCATTTCACGTATCAGTCATCACTCAGCAGATCCACTTGACTCCTCATCTTTCTCGGTGTTGCGTGGGTCCAGTCCGACAGCTTTGTCGGTGGGTTCCGCAGCAGCGACTACCGCCTGATTAGTGTGCACTATCACCCGAGGACGTAAGACTTGTCGTACTCGTTGCGGTTCCGGAACACGATCGCCTTCCCCTTGTGCAAATTCATCAAGGAAAATCACTCTTTCCATCTGCAATTTTTCACGCACCAAGTTGGCGTACATAAAGCAAGCGGCGAGCCGTTCCTTCATGTGCGTGTTCATGTGTTCCTCGACCTTAGCCTCCTGGTTGAGCATTTCGCCCATGAGTCGCATCTTTGCTCGACTCTGCCTAGCTGCCAGGGTGTTCTTCTCGCGTATTGCCTGTTGCTCCGGAGTTCGATTTTCCGCTCCAGGGAACCTGCGTGCCATGTTCTTGTTGTACGTCAACGGGATTCCATACAATGCTAGCCGATCTAGCGAAACTTTTGGCAGGTTCCTCACACGTCTTAACGATCTAATCACACCTGGTTTCCAACCCTGAGAATTTCCTTCTGGTTCTGAGGTTGATTTTCGGGATTCCCGCTCGGATTCGGTCTCTGACACCGTTTGTGATCTCTTGGTTGAGGTGTGGCTCTGTATCGAGCGGTTGTTGATGCTTTCATCGATGTTCTGAATCTTGCAATCTTCCTTGAGGGTCAAAGTGCTCTCTTCTGAGGTTTCATTTGCGTGCTGAAAAGAGTGCCCATTATGTCGTTCTTCAAGTCTTTGCTGTAGTTCGGCTTCAAGCAGCTCCTCGTAGCGTTTAGAGGCGACTTCTAGCAGGGCAGTCCACATGCTTGCTTCGTACGGCTTCTGTTCGGACGAATCGGTTGTACAGACCGATCGGTCAATCGGTTTCTCCAGAAGCACCACCATCACTTAACAATTGTATTATAAATGCGACACAAGCCGTTATTGTTCAGACAACTAAATACGTTATGAACTGCTTGCCTCAGTTGACAACTTAAATAAATGGTTTCTATAGGTATACTTTTGGATAATTTCACCGAAATGGTAGTAAGAGCTGAAGTAATCTTTTTATACTTCGTATCATATTGACCACCTGGCTAAGCTACAAGCTAATACGAGTATAAAATAGGGGCGTCTCAAAGCGGGTAGTTTTTTTGCAATATATAAATAATGTAGCGCCTCCCTGTGAATTCGGGTTGATTGTTTACCGTGAAAGGCCGCTCGGTAAACAATCATTCTGGCTTGTCTGACTGTATCAGCCATTTCAAGACTACTGAAGAGATCGACACCAAAATTGAGTTTTTTCGGAACTCCGCTCAATCGAAAAGTGATTGGGTACATACGTCGGATACCAAATATGAGCTTGGGCGTTTACTTCTGGTTTACTCACAAGAATTTCTAAGTTTGTATGAAAAGTCGGCAAAGCAACCCAAAAAATCAGTAAAAAAATCCCAGAATCATCTTGCGCATCCCAAATTCCACAGTTTAATAATTTGTGTGTAAGAATCAACATTGCGGTAGCCTGCAAATTAATCCGATTTTGTAGTAAAAAGATATTCTTATATAAATTTATGTGTTGCCTTTCTTTCTCGCACGTAGTTAGAATAGAAGATTTTCACAAAAATTCTTTTGACTTTTAAAGTTTAATAGCTTTGTCTAGTGACCTCCAATCAATAAGGAACCTTGAACAAAAGTGATTGTTATAGAATAAGATAAGTGGCCCGAAAATTTTAGCTCTACAGAGTTACTATTTTTATTGAACTTTGAGTTTTTATTTCCGATTTACATATATATTATCAGGGGGAAGTGGGCCAATTCGGACCGCTGGTCAATTTGAACCCCTAGCTATTTCTCTGCTAAGGTAATATTATGAAAAGCGCATATATCATTTTCATGGCTGTCATGTAACTCTGTTCTATTTCGTACAATTTTGCGGTTCTCAGTTTTCATGTGCATGCGCTAGAGATGAATGTTGTTTTGGAGCGCTATTTTTAAAAAAATGTGTAAGCCGAAAAAATTAAAGGGTTGTGTACAAGACACGACGCAGGCACATTGAAAATGCAGCATTTTTTGGGTGTGGCTTTCGCTTAGTGGCACTAATTTTCTTAAAGGTTTTGCAGAAATCTTCGGGGATTATTATTTTGAATATTTGCTTACATTACAATTCACTGGTAAAGGAACAGAATTAACAACCACAAACTTAATACAAGTTAATTAAAGGGATTTTCTAATCGAATTCTTGTTTCATTATATATTCGTCCTAATAAGAACGATTTGCTAATAACTATTTTACGGATGCGGGGCGAGAATCCTTTAAAACAATTTGAACTTAACCGGCGATTTGTTTCTGCTGCATACACACAGACATTCTTTCGCTGCTCGGCGATCTCTTTTTTCAATTTTTTTGGTGCAGATGGAATACCCTCCTTTTGTACGATAAATAAAAATATTTTCATCATTCTTTTTGGTGTGGCTTTCACTTAGTGGCAGGGTTGTCACATTCCCTAATTTTCTTAAAGGTTTTGCAGAAATCATCGGGGATTATTTTGAATATTTGCTTAAATCATGATTCATTGGTAAAGGAACAGAATTAACAAGCACAAACTTAATACAACTTATTTAAAGGAATTTTCTAATTGAATTGTTTTTCCATTATATATTCGTCCTAATATGGAGCCTTGCCTGCACAGCTGATACGCACGGCATGAACCAGCAATTCGCCATCTCGCTTCTGTTCAGCCATCATCATTGGGAACTGCGAACAAAATCCTTCCAGCGGACAGATAAACGTTCCCCTTCTGTAGCTCGTGTCTAATAAAAGATCTAACAGTTATCCTACAAGCAACAGTAGCGATAATCTAATTGGTTCTGCCAGCAGAGCAGGCACGGCAATGAAGGAATTCGGTCAAAAACATTCCTTTTGTATCAAGCGATGGAATATATAGAATGCTTATGAATGTAGAGATGAGGTCCGTGTTAGGGAAAGTCTTGCGCAAATTTGTGAAAATTGTATACGTTTATCCCTATTCATTCCATATTTACGATTTTTTTCAATAATGTGTTAAAAAAATACACAGATAAATTTGATAAAAAATTTTTACTGGCAATTTTTAGAATCGATTGGTGTTCGAATTATGAAAATCCATCAACAATTAACAAAACGTAAGCGAAAACTTTGTCAAATCCATCAACAATTAACAAAGCTACAATAATTTGAATTTATGCCACATTTTCGTGACGCTGTTCGAAATCAGGTTTTAGTTTTACACCTAGCCCCAGCCCCATATAGTAGAGTAAAGCATTTTCAAAGCAAAAAACAAGAATTTTGTTAGCAACAACAATTAATTAAATCAAGTGCATTATGGTGATTTTGGGTCTGCCGGACAATATCTATTATTTGATATCTTGTTTTGAGCGAGACTATCAATCGGTGTGTGAATAATAGAATATGGGTTGGCTTCGTTCGGACCTTTTACCGTATATATGATCTAATACGCGATCACGAAAAACCATTTGAGAGAAAAGTGTGCACAGTCGGTCGAGCTTTCCGGAAAACATAAGTTTTCGCAAATCGGTTGACAGATTTCGACTCATTATAGCTCATTACCTATTTTACAGTAATTTAGCCCGGCTCTTACTTTTTATTATATATTTGCTATAAAGTTTTGTGTATCAAAAAGAACTTGTTATTTCACAATTCGAAATTTAGTAAAAGTCAGATAAAAATAGCTTAGGCCAAAATAGAAATTCATTTCTTTTGCAAAAAATCGACAAGAAATGGGTGGCCTGAATTGGACCAGGGTTGGGGTAATTCGGACCTTTCATGTAACCCTTTATGCACAATATGGTAAAAGATTCGAAAATGTCACCTTAGAAAAATATGTGCGCATTTGGTCAGGCTTTCAGGAAATAATATTTATTTGTGAATTGGTTGACACATTCCAGTTCTATAGCTCATAAACCCTTACTATGTCCGAATTGGCCCAGTTCCCCTATTTAAACTTGAAAACTCTTGTGAGTGAACTAGAGTTGTCGGGATAAGTTTTCAATTGGTTTGTGGAGCCAATTACTATTTGATTTAGCGGTATCCCAAAAAAGGTCAAAATTGGTCCTGTCACTAAGTTAGTGTCGGATTCTGATGAGGCGTAGTCGAAATTCTGATGAGACGAAGTCGAAACGCAAATTCCATAACTAATTATAGGTTTTGTGCTCTTCACGCGCAAAGATGGTTTTAAACAATTTTCTAATTAATGGAGAAAAACATAGTTAACATTTTGCTTATTACGTTTTATAAAAACGGGAAATATAACTGATTTTTTCCAACACATGGGGAACGCTGATTGCGACAGTGATTGGTTAAAAATAAGAAAGGAATACCATCTGGTCCTGCCGATGTTGAACACTTTAGCTTTTTCACAGCAGTTTTCGTCAGTAAATTGAATAATACCTAAATTAATTACATCATGAGGGACATCCTGAAGGCTATGTTCCACCTGAGTGGAGTTGGCCGAGACTTCTTTAAATATACTTGAGAAATGTTGCGCAAATAGGGCACAGATACCGCTTGGGGTGCTTGGTGTTTCATTTGCAAGGAACATACTGGAAGGAAGCCCATTTTCTTCGCGTTTCCCGTTAACGAAAGACCAAAACTATTTCAGGTTCGATTGGGTTTGTGCTACGTGTCTTGAATAGAGAAACCGATTATATGTCTTGTAAGTGTTACAGGTTTCAATAAACTCTCGTTTTGTAATGGGGTTCGTCGGCTGGTGTAATGTCGAAGCGCAGCTGCTCGCAATCTTTTCAGTTTACGTAATTGACGATTGGACCATGCTGGTTTTGGTCGGAGACGTGGTGCGGGAACATTCTGAAAAGCTGTTTTAGGACCAGTGTAAGTTTTTCTACGGCTTCATCGATCTTGGCTTCATCGATCGTGGAATTCAACAAAGTCTCCCAATCGATTGCCTGCAGTAAGTTTAAGAGCCTATGGAAATCTTCGAAAAATTGAACTCCCTGACATCCAGCCTCTCGTCATAAACAACTAAAACTGAGGACAAACCTGCGTTACTAGAAGAGAAGAATGGTGTGCGACACAAGCAACTAACGGCTCAAGGGCTTTGGAAACGGTTGAATAGAAGTTGCGATGCTAAGTTCTGAGTCTATGTGCTTCTGAATAATATCTATATCACTTGCGGAGGCGGGTGGCATTTACACTACACCCACACAAATATTAGTATCGCTACCGCGAATATCTACCCATAGTTGTTCGAGACCGGTTCTATCAGTTTTATGTTTGGACGAGAGCGTTGGACACTGCGAAAAGCACACCGTCACCGCGTTTTTCCCTGTACTGTCTGGATCGCGA
The DNA here is from genome assembly GCF_030247195.1 of Topomyia yanbarensis. Taxonomy (NCBI): domain Eukaryota; kingdom Metazoa; phylum Arthropoda; class Insecta; order Diptera; family Culicidae; genus Topomyia; species Topomyia yanbarensis. Next base: position 387,549,816 of record NC_080672.1, read on the forward strand.
TCGTTACGGTAAGCCGTGTACTTTGAACCAAATAACTAGAGTGAATTGATTTGATCATTCAGCCACGTTTTGGTTAGAACAATAACATCATATTCGGCGTCTGAAACCGCGATGAACAACTCGTCAGTTTTGGTGCGTTGTCCTCTCACGTTCTGATAGTAGATACTAGTGATGTTCCTGCAAGTAATGTCCGCGGTGATGGTGGTTGCGTCCGCCTGTAATGGGGGTAGATTTTCAGCGCGGGCAGCAACCACGGCTCACAGAAACGAGGCTTGCTACTCCGCGAATAGGGATCTTTAGGGGTGTGCGGGTTAAGGCATATCCTGATGCAGAATAGTACCGTGAGTTAATATTTCAGTCTTTTTTCAATTTTTAGGCCGAAACTATTGAAAAAAAAAACATTTTTTTAATTTGTTTCCTGTTAGGACAATAACACATCCAAACCCATGCGACTTGCACGACTCTATAGGTTGCCTTATCAGATCTACCATAGTTTGCATATGAAACTTGGGATGGCAGGCTGCTAGCGGATTGCAAAAGTACCAGATCATGCTGTGTGGGGTGCTGTCCCGGTTAACAATTAGGCGAACGAGATATTTGCAGATACGTCATTTAGTAGGACAACTGTCAGTTTGTTGGTTGAATTTAATTTGTTTTTTTTAAATATAAAAATCAGAAAAGAATAATTAAGGTTTAAGAATGATATGAGTGTACTCGTAAGGACGCCCACTATTAATACATATGAACAACTGACACATTTTTTTTCCAAATTAAAGATCCCTATTGCCAGTTTTCGGTGACGTCAGAGAAATCGTTGAGATAAACAAAAGGATTTCTCGAAAGTTGATAAGAAAAAAATGTGCTGCATTTTTGACGTAAACTACGCCATAATTACACTAGCTCCTGGATAATCGGTACATCTATGTGATTATTAGCGAAAATTGGGAATTTGGCTGCATGCCATAGATAGCATATCTAGCCCTAATTTCCTGTTCCCAGCAAAGGTTTCTGACATCGGAATAACTTTCTTGTGATCTATCAGGTGCCGATCATTCGTTAGCAGCAATCAATATATGAATTTCAGCTAGCCTAGTATATGTAAGCCGTGGGCAGCAAGTGTAAGTCCTGCTTCAGAAAAACATATACATTCGTTGCATTTACCTGACAGAGAAAGGTCGTTGCCATAACATAAAAGTTCCGTGGAGAGCAGATGAACGTCGTTCATGGAATCTGGCTGATTGCTCCTGCCGGCAAGCTGCAATTGTGGATCTAGTTAAAGGTGCGCAGTATCTTGAGTAGCTTCGGGAGGACATATACCCTCCTTAGCTTTACTTGACCGAGAAAGGTCGCTGCCATAACATATAAGTTCCGTGGAAAGCAGATGAACGTCGTTGGTGGAATCGGGCTGATTGCATCCGTCGGCAAGTTGCAATTGGTGCCAATTCACACGCATTGCATCAATTGTAGTTCGAGTAATTAATGAAATCGTGAGGCACCCTCCTTAATACGACTACAACAGGCTCTTTACTCAAATACGCTCGAAAACTCAATATCGATTACAACGTGTACGAAACAGAATGTAATGCAACATAAACACATTGGAGCATGTATTGCACAGTACTTGAAGTGCAGAACTAGAGATAACGCCATATGTCTAATATAAAAGGAGAAAAAGAATCCTCCAATTAGCCCCCGACTCCTCTAAATATTATTAAATGATAAGAACATCCATATTCTAACAACAACCTTCACCCAAAGTTTTTAAAAATATTTCCTTTCAGGTAAAATTACACAAAATGCTAGTTTCAGCACGCTAAGTAATCACTAAAGACTGAATATTTTTCAGCTCATCTTATTGAATTTCCTGTGTCAGACAATTTTATCAAGAGTTATCGTGTTCGCCACGACGCTCCTCGACATGGAAATGGTTGGACATCTACTCTTGGAACGCTCGTATGTGTGGCTCTCTATATTTTGTCATAAGCGTCACTTTTCTGAAGTGTTCATAACTGCATCTTATGAATTCAGTACTGGCAAAGACGGCAAACCAGAAGTTAATTATCTAAGACGCACTTTTCAGTTGCCGCTTTTTGAAGCAAAATATCCGAAATTTGAAGTCAAATCGAAAAAAAATTATCATCATTTTGTTTCATAAGCCCTAATCATTTGTATGTCGAGAATTATTAGGTGCGCAACTAAATTCTCGCTGTTTGTCTACAGATGGTGCTAGCTGATCGATTTTGATATACACTGAAAAAAGACCAAACGTTAATTCTATTTACCTCAAACCAGGGTTTTTAATAGTAGAGTTGCGTAAAGAGGATTGGCAACATTGGACCAATCATTGGTCTTTTTTAAATTTTGGCAAACTTTTATTTTTAGTAAATTTCAAATGACTTAACCCGAACGCTTCAGTTAGAAGTTAACTTTGTGCATTTAAAAATTTAAAATTAAGTGTTTAAAAATCAGTACGATAAATAACATCGTATAAAGAATTTAAGCTTTTTCCGGTTCTCAACTGATCCGCAACTTAGAACGAAATGCATTGATTTTTGCCGCTTGCCGTCTGATTGGAGTGTGACAAAAAATAGTCGACTTTGCAGCGTAAGATAAATTTGAAACAGGTACATATGTATAAGTGGAATGCATATACAAATTTGTCAAAATTTTAGCTGCACTTTAACTATGAGAAATACCTTCATATTTCCACTGTCGGTGGAAGATTATTAACACTACCCAGAGCTGTTCCGGTGTTTGAAATAGTGCCAAGTTTGAATATCAGTGAACATATATTTTTTAATAATTGTCATTAAGCGAAATATTAACATTATTTAAATGTTAATATTACATCATTGAATTTTTTCTCATAATTATAATCACATAATAACGATACTCCCCACTCATTCGAGCATTGTTATTCTTCGTGTCCGATAGGTAGACGTTTTGAGTGTTCAATAGGTAGATTTGCTTCAGTCTTTGCGCAACTTTTCTTTATAAACTGTTCCTCAAACCACTTAAAATCCATATGAAGAAGAAATGCTAATGTTATCACGCGCACACATACCTTCTATATGTCAACTGTATGAACTGTATATGTATGCGCACACATAAGTTATATGTGCGTATTGTTTTAGAATCGGGTTTTTTGTGCCTTATAGTTATGAAATGTGAATGTAAGATTAATGTCTTGTTAACACACACACACACATTAGGTTTATGTGCCAGCAAATAGTGTCTATCTGCCTCCGCTAATTGCAAAAATCTATGTGTAAAATCAATAGGCATAACGTTTACTTTTTTAGTGTAAGCAAAACGTTATGAATGGTTAATTCTAGAGAAAATTTTCAATAGGACGTAAGTAACAATGAGAGATTCTCCACAGAGAACAGACGTCCATCTTCAGTACTCAACTTGTGTAAAATCTCTAACGGTTTCGAAGGTAGTTTGGATATCTAAACCAGGTGCGCTACTGTCGTCATGTTTTTTTGTGGCTGAGTGCGACAGAATTGACAGCGGTTATTCCTCTACCCAGTCAAACTAGTCCGAAACCGATTCGGACTTCCAGCATAAATTCCAGCTCAAATGCGTCAACCGATAGTCAGAATCGGTTGTTTTCTTTGAGCTAGATTCCATGCTGAATCCATCCAGGATTTCGAACCGGTTCCGGAATCGATTTGACGGATAGTTGGGATAGGTTGGTGTTAGAGAAAAATTCACTTTTTTCTATTTCCAAGATGATCGCTTTATCGAGCTTTCTCAATTGAACCTTAAAAATGTCTAATTATGTGCCAAATCATCGTTATTTTTGGGAAGTGTTCACTTCTACCATTCGAAGAAAACAGCGGCTGAAGCGAATCGAGAGCTTTGAAAAATTTACTGAGATGAATGAAACAACGCGCCGTGATTGGATCCGTCGCTTTAAATATGGTAATTTTGATGTTGACGATCTTCTGCGTGAAGGAGACCAAAAACATTCGAAGACATGGACATGAATTGGAGACATTGTTCGATGAGGATACAGCCCAAACGCAAGAGCAGCTCTCTTGAGCATTACGAGTTGCCCATCAAGCTACCAAACGATTTCCACACTACTTTCACAGCAAACGGCAAGTTACGGCGGGTAGCTTAGAACAAAGTTTCAATAGTCCACCGATCGCCAGCATCTAGTTTAACCCGCCTAGCCGCCTTTTAGGCTGTGAACCATTTGGCGATTTTCTTTAACTATTAGTTAAAATTTGACAGTTCGAAAGTTATTTTCTCTTGAATGGAAAAATTTAACCGAGAGAGCGAACCATTTCAAAAGTTGACATATGGATAGTTATTTAGAATTGACAGCGGCGATGACCACAAGTTGGTAGAGGTGTGAACATTTGTCGATATTTTAAAATTAGTTTTTTTTCTTATTACATTAAGTATGACAGTCATAGCCACGAAAAGTAAACATCCACATCATGAAATAACCCAAACAAATCTTAACACAACATGTTATCGTTTCCATCTTTATTCATTAATTTTGTATTGAAAAATATTGACAACCTCAATTAGGTACAGAAAATGTTTCCACCTTTTTATTCTGCATCATGGGCAAAATTTTAACCATCGAGCTGTCATATTTAACTATCGCTCTGTCAATTTTAACCATGCTCCAGAGTAGGGTTATTTTGCAAATAAGTTTCGAAGTGTCAGATTTTAACTAAAAGTTAAAAAATTTCACCAAATGGTTCACAGCCTTAGTTTACTGTGTTACTTGCGTTAGGGATGATGCAAAAACAAGGAACTTGGGTTCATTATAATTTTAAGCCGAGAGACGTTAAGCGTCGCTTGTTCTCCTGTGGACAATTGCTGCAACGACAAAAAAGGAAAGATTTTCTTCGTCGGATAGTCACGGGTGATGAAAAATGGATCCATTAAAGTAACCAACCAAATTTGGGCCCCTACATATTTTGGACCCTGTTAATGTATTTTCCTCCTGCAATATCAATATCAATAGTTCATCTTTAATTGTTTAAAATTAAACCGAAATCATAGTTTCGAAAAATATCACCGAAAACGTACCATATTTCAACGATAGCCAAGAAAAACCGGTGGAAGTGATACATTTTCAAATTGGATTTAAATGTAAAATTCTCGACAAACATATGATTACGGCCTAAAAGCCAACTGTCAAAATCCACTTTGAATGGAAATTCCAGACAAACCGTTACTAGTCGAACACAGTTCATAACAGTTTATGAAAGAGAAAACTTTTCTCTTTCGTCTACTACCAACATCTGTGATTGGCGTGTAACGGTTTGTCCGAAATTTGCATTCAAATTGGATTTTGACAGTTGGCTTTTAGGCCGTAATCATATGTTTGTCGAGAATTGTAATATTTTTTTTATTGATTTAATTGGATTGTCTGATTTGGTATTACATGTGTTTGCAAAGATTTCTTCATAATGTTTCATCTAAAAAGTCTTAAATAAATAGTGTCCACAAAATATCTTAAAAAATGTTATCAATATATTTTGAACACCCCGAGATCTTCTTTCTTTATAGCTTTTTGTTTCGAGACGGTAGAGCACTTGCTCGTTTTGGTCAAATATTTAAATATATTCAAATCAGTTAATGTCGAAAATCGAAAGATTGAGAAATATTTCATTGAAGAACAGAATATGACCATATAGGAGACCTCATTACAGCAAAATAACGATAAGTGTGTGCTTGCTGAATTCTCAGAATCGTCTGAAACACTCACACGAACGGGAACATTACGATTCAAGCGACGTAGTCCTGCTGATTTAACATTTCGCCGAAGACTTGAATATCGCAAGGCGAGAACTGAAGAAAATGGAAAGTAGAGGAAGAAAATCAAAGAAAAGCTGAGTTTAGAAAGAATAACAAGAAACCATCTCGTAAACAAAAGAATTGAAAATTAATATTTAATCCAAGAAGATTCCTGACGAACTTTGAACCTTGATATATCATTCACTTGAGGATGTTACTCCATAATACTGTTACAAATGAATTGTTACACGAAATATATTGTTTACTTACTTTGTCAAGTCTGCAGCAACCTAACTGTAACGAAGTTAGATAAACTAATACCTCATGCAGTTAGCCTTCTATATAGATAAATGTACCATTTTTGATTGACAGTCACTGATTTGTTTATGTTCTTCTTTCATACACTAAATATATTGCAAAGAGAAGTAGGTTAGTTTAGTAGAATAAACTTCACTGCTTGCAAAATATTGAGTTTTACAAGATGACGACACGAATGAACTCATGATGAATGAAGTTCATGTTTGACAATTCTCGGTGGTTTGTTTACTTTATCAGTTGCGTGAGTGCGAGTGCAACGGGCGCTCATGTGTTACATTCAAAATCACGTAACAAACATGTAACATGTAAACAAACCACCGAGAATTGTCAAACGACGTTCATCCCGCTCATTTTGCAGGTTTATGTCCGTCGGTGTAAAACCTAATATTCATTCACTCGCATTCACATTCAGTGTGTCTAAAATATGCTTAGAACACTGTCCAAATTAGTGTGAGAGGGTCCGAAATGTGAAAAATTAATGCTGTAAAGAAATGTTATTTTTGAGTTTATGCCAATCTAGATATCTATAAAACATCCATCCACTTTGCAACAAAGGTTTCAGGTTTTCGTATGTTTTATTTACAATAAGGTTTTTACACAAAATTGCACCACTTCTTATTAAAGTGTCATTCATCCCATATAAAATACATTTCCACTGAGACGTCCAAAAAATCGTTTCAAAATCGTTAAACACGGGTCCAACGATGGACGTTTGTTAAATGGTTATTTGGACGTTGTCTAAATTGGTCCAACGAACGTCCTTCATTGGACAATTTTGAAACAAACCGTTCTTAGAGGGTTGCGACGAATCGTGTGCCAAACCAAAATAGCGCTACGAAAAAAAAACCCTCGCGTCTCCTTTGGAAAAGCACGGAAAATACCATATCAACTTTTGAATAGGGTTAATAAGATTTGTAAACAATCTTTGGTTTTGCTGATTTCTCTTAATTTGTTATAATTTCACTACAGAAAACATTTGAAATTGATTCTGCCAAGGGTAAAGATGTTGATTCATGTGCATCTTTCATGAAATTGAACTCGGCAACGGAATAATGAGCAAAATAAGTTTGTTTACAAAAATCTCATTAGCCCTTTTGAAATAATGAATTAAATTTGAATATAGATTGTCAACAACATCTGGCAGCTCTGGTTCGATGTGATGAACCAAGATGGAGAGAAAGGTGGGAACATTTGACACTTTTGAGTGTATTTAATACTTGCAAAATTAGGCATGGCGGCCGGGGCCCTTGAAGTGAACGAATGAGCATCCTGATTCCTTGGCGCACGATGAAAAGTGAGAAAAGGCCGAGCTTCACCTCGGATCTACCTATTAGAACACTTAGGGACACTTTTTACTTTGAAAAAACCGATTAAATTAACTATGACCGAACCGAAAGAAAACTTATGGCAACAGAAAGGCCCACTACGTCATTTGTTTGTGATTTTCTTCTTCATATCCTCTTGTTTTTTTTGGCTTCATAAAAGAAAAATGACAACCGCGCTCACACACAGAAAAAAATGTGCACACCTGTATCCGTCTTGGTGATGAACAGTTACTGCAGAATCCACCACCAGTCAGCTGTTTATTTGTTTTGCTTCGCAGCTGTCATCATTGATCATTATTTTTAGTTCGTGCTGTCAGAGAAAACCGATAAAACAGACTGGAATTGTCGCACAAATAAAGATATTTTTATCGGTGAAGCGGCAGGCAAAATTGCCTAATATTTTAATCTAAATTAGCGCTTCACTAATGTGTGATAAGCGTGATCAGTGAAGAGTGGAGGTAAGTCTAAATTGAAGTGTAGCGGAGAGTTCAAATTGTGTAATCCTCTTGTTTCTGCTGTTCCATTCGCAGTTGGAATATTCCGTCAAAAATCGTTCGGTGAGAAAGCAATAGAAATGGGACAGTCGTGGAATTTCGTCTTTGTGCTGGTTTGGCTCTCGGCAATTCTAGGTGCTGGAATTCATCTATTCTCCAAAGGATTTTTATTGACAAGGATCGCGCAGACGGATTACAGCACCTGCATTCGTTACGAAAAATACATGTGCCCATCGGAAACCGACTCGAGCGTATGTAGGATTATTTCTTATTACAAATAAAAATGCTTTGAAAAGTAATATATTTTTCAGGCATCTTGCAACAGTACACAAAAAGTCCTGTCCATTCTGAGAGACGTGGACCGTTCATCCAACATATGTCTACCGCGGAAAAGTAAAGTTATTCTTTTAGTCATAGATGCATTGCGCTATGACTTCGGAACGTTCAATGCAAGTCTGGAACAACCGCTGCCGTTCCAAAATAATCTTCCGGTGATGACGGAATTGCTGAACCGTTTTCCAGAGCGCACCAGGAAATTGAAATTTGTAGCCGATCCTCCAACAACAACACTTCAGCGGCTCAAAGGGATGACGACTGGAAGTCTGCCGACGTTTATCGATATCGGGTCTAACTTTGCATCTCCCGAAATCAACGAAGACAACGTGGTGGATCAATGGGTGCGAACAAATCGAACAGCCGTATTTCTAGGGGACAGCACCTGGATCGAGCTTTTTCCGGATAGATTCAAACGGAAATATGATTTTCCGAGTTTTAACATTCATGATTTAGATACTGTTGACCGAGCAATTGAAGACTTGCTTCCTCGGGAAATAGCAAAAAATGACTGGGATGTGATTGTGGCCCACCTGCTTGGAGTTGATCATTGTGGGCATCGATATGGACCACTGCATGGTGAAATGCAAAGGAAACTGAGAGAAATGAATGAAGTTATTCGGAATGTTACAGAACAGATGGATGAAGAGACGACTTTGATAGTTATCGGTGACCACGGAATGACTCAAACTGGTGATCACGGTGGAGAGTCTGCTGAGGAGGTGAATTCATTATTCTTCATGTACTCGAAAGGACTCGACTTGATGCCGGAAGAGTACGACAGTTTCAGCAAAACAATTCAACAAATTGACCTTGTGCCACTGCTATCGAACTTGCTTGGTGTTCCAATTCCCTACTCAAATTTGGGACAAGTTAATTTTCAACTTCTCCCAGACGTGAAAGTTGATTCCTTTCTTCGATACCAGGTGGCACTTCTACATCTGTGGCAGAATGCACGACAAATTCAAAATTATTTCCAACAATACGCAGAGGCAAACCGCGGAACTTTTACCGTTGATCAGTTGGACGATCTCGACAACAAGTTTCTCATTCTAACGCAGAGAGTCAATACTGTGTACACGGAAGCCGCTTTCCAGAGTTTATCGAAAGACCTTCGGCTGTATCTGAGAGATATTCTGAAAAGTTGTCGCGACATCTGGGTCAAATTCGACGCGCAGTTAATTTCTCACGGCCTCTTAATTACAGTACTATGTTGCTTCGCAGTTTTCATGCTGATCGCTAATTCGAACGCTCACCAGCTAGGACGAATTTTCAACGGAACCACTATTTATTATATTGTCGTGTTAACATTCATGGCTGCTGCTTCGGGTTTTTTCTTCCATCGGGATTTCAATCTGTCGTCAGCGGAACATGGAACTTTATTCTTTGCTTCTATGGCTTCCAACATCGTTTTGTTTTTCCTCATCATCAAGAACTGGAGTAATATTACTGAAAACATTAGCCAGTATCAGCATTCGAAGAACTTTGTAACTCGGATATCGTTTGCCTTCACAACGTGTGTGTTTTTCTCCAACAGCTTTATCGTGGAGGAACAAAAGGTTCTGTCCTACGTGCTGATTGGTTTATTTCTGCTTGCCCTGTATAACATTCAAATGAATAGCCAATTCAAGGTCACACGAGTCCGGTGGCAGGTTTTGCGTAGATCTATTCTCTTGAAACTGTTTGCTTTGACTCTTTTTGGAATCTTACTGTTGAGGATATCGAGCAACTACTTTCGTTGTCGCGAGGAACAAGGTAACTGTACGGATTATATCATGACAGCACTAACACCGGACGTACGAAGGAAAGCGGGACCACAATTTGACATCGTTCCTGTGATCGCTCTGGCACTATACATAATCTGTGCCCGATTATATCTGAGAGCTTGTGGTAATTTAACCGGCAATGCTGTTAACGTTCTACTCGCCAGATACGGTCCAACGGTAGGAACGGTATGTGCTTGTGGTCACTTTGTTCTGGCCAAAAGTAACACGAAAGGGATTCCACAGATCCACATGGATGCTCTCGCTTGGGTGGTTTACGTTTTGCTTCTGATACAGATCGTGACTATTGTGATCCAACCGCTGATGATTTACGTTCTTCCCAAGAAGAAAGATATGGTCCTCTACAGTGATCGAAATCCTATTCCCGAGATTTATAGACAGTTAAAAGATAACTGTAGCTCTAAAAATCCATCGAATGATGTTCCTATCGTTTGTGGCTTGGCGACCGTCTACTCATCCGTTTTTATAGCTGTCGGAGTGTTTATAACTATTCTACTTTCCCTCCTACTCGGTTCTACCGGAACTGGCGGTCTAATTTTATCCCTTGTCATCACCATATGCTATGGAATTATATCCTCCATCCTACAATACGAAAACTCCACCAGTTTGCAGACCTGCTTACAGCCAACATTTACCACCCTTCTCTCCTGGATTATTCTGATGCAATTTGGTTTCTATGCCACCTCCCACCAGCCGACAATGTCCCAAATAGACTGGAACGCTGCATTTATAGGCCGAACGTGGCACTACGACAACAACAATCTTATCTCCGCTACGTTGGTACTGCTGAACACTTTCTCAATTACGTTTCTACTCTCTGTGGTCTTCCCGTTGATCATCTTCGCTCCGTTTTGCGTTTACACCATGTGGCCTGCGCTAGCACAAAAAGTCTACAAAAAGACGACATCTACTGGAGCACCTAAGCCGCCAGGTCCCAAGAATGTTCGCCGAACCGAAGGTGGCAATGTTGAGTACAGAAGCGTGACCGTTAACAAAACGGATGATGATACTGGCGATGCTGGGCCCGGATCTGCAAGAAAAGAAACCGACTTCGATGTGACCAAGGGTGAGATCAATCTATACGAAAACGAAAAACTGTTTATTGGAACCGTGTTCAAAACTGGCTGCCAGCTGTTACTAATTCAGGGAATTCGAGTAAGTATTGCCATTTTATTTAAAGTTTGCTCATAATTTACATGAACTTTCGACGCCGCAGATATTCTGTGCCATGTTCGCCTGCACGCTACACTGTCGACACTTGATGGTGTGGAAAATTTTTGCCCCACGGTTCATCTACGAGGGTATCGGCAGTTATATTGTATTCATTGGCCTGAATTTAGGCTTTCTGCTGTTATTACGTGTACATCGGTCGGTCAACTCATTAATCAGTCGAATCAACAAGGAACGATAAGCGGGGTCAACCTCGTGTTTTAAGGTAAGGAGGATTAGTACCACTCTAGTCGTGTGTTCAGTATCATAGTCTCACGTAAGGACGTATCAGGCATTTAACGTATGCTGCATCATCAAAGAAAATTTTCGGCAAACAATGGTAACAATCGTCGTTTTCATTTGTCCACACAATCTGTTGATTAGGCTAAGGAATTGTTTAATCAATAAAACAAGGGTTTTAAGAAGTAGCATGAAATATTTCGATGTTTGATTTATCCGAATGTATTGACAGATCAAAATTAAAATGCTTGCTTTCGCTTTAGAGGATGTTGGAGTACCCGTTTCGTTTTTATACACTACGACCAGGATGTCAATCTATCCAACAGGTACAACCTGGCGAATCTAGATGGCGAGTGGCGCTTTATCACGTATACATATGCGAGTATCAGAGACACTTTCAAGTTCTGTTGAAATCGGCAGGATGATAGATTCTCTTGTCTGCTGTTGAATATTGCTACGGAGCAGATTTCTACTGTGGAATGAGACTTGGCGGAGATTCAGGGCGGTGCTCCTGTTTTAATTGGGAACATTATCGCAGCGATCTATGGTTACACCAAAAACCTCCCGTCGAAATGGAATAAGCGTTTCCACGAGCTCAACCGGTCTGCCGGTGGCCTCATGGTGGGTTTTGCAGAAGTGTGTTATCACGAGGCAGCTATACCGAAACCAAGGGATTTTGCCCACCGGTAGATTGCGGTTACGGCGGTCTGCATCTTTGTTCGTGTTCGTGTGAAAAGAGAGTTAGTGCTGATGAGAAAGAGCATTACATACTGAAGGTGGGGGTAATCTACGTTGTCGTAGCCAGCGGATTGCCCACGCCTTTTTGAAAGGAAATTTGGCAGTTCAAGACCATTGAAGGGTGACGAGGAATGCTTCCCGAGCACTTTGACGAATTCCGGCGACTCCGTTGGTGAGGTTGGAGTATCCTGATTATGTCCGCTACCCGCTAAGAGCGGTAACTCCTCTCCACAGTTCAGTAGTTGTGGAATCAAGGGAGATCACCTCAAGGAAGTTTGTTCAACATGCGTTTTGGTTACTTCAATAGCCTTCCTGGCCCAGGTCCTGTAATCGATGGAAACTGATTGCGCTTCTCTCCCATTAGGGGTTGTGGATATGGGTACTTCTGAGTTCGTTAGATACTTCGATGGGCTTGTATGGCTTGACTGACCTCCTGTTTCTGCCAATGGACGACTCGGTCGGAGGAGCTTCATTGGTTTGGGGGTTGAACGAAAATTTCTCCAAAGTAACGACGGCGCCGAACAGTGAAAGGTGATGAGCTAGTGTAAGGGATCTGATTAGAAAAATTATTACTATTCCCGGGTTGGATAGGAGACTACGTCCACTGGTCCTGACTCCGCTGGGGATGTATACAGAGCAAATGACATGAGTGGTAATAACGATGTCCTGCAGGTCTCCAAGGAACCTTCTGATACCGTTCGGATTTTGTTGTATTGTGAGGGTTAGTCTGTTGTCCCTGTGTGCGAGGAAGTGGAACATGTGTACGTTATACGGTGTGCTATCATTAAGGCTTGTACCCATTTCGGTCGGAAGTCTGGTGATGGAACCCCTCAAATTTCGTTGGTATTCTGCAGAGAATAGAGGTGGGAAAGACTCTGCATTTGCGTTTAATGGTGCCCCATGCAGGGGATATGAGTGAGTAATGTCAGGTGTATTGCAGTTGCTTGTTGTTACCTATTTTTGGTTGCTTGGACGAATTGAAGAACTATACCAAGAAAAGCCTGTAATTCGGTTTACATTACGGGCAGATTTGTGAAGTGTATGTTGATTGTCCCGGGTTTTGAAATTCCTCCACGGGCTGTACTGCATATAATCTCAAGTCAGTCCCATATAGATAGGGTATCCCAGTCAAGGGACTGACTTGCCAACATGGACAATGTAGGTGCCCAGTTACTGGATTGGGATAGTGTTGATGAAGTTTTTGATCATTAAAGGCCGTGCTGGTTCATTAGAGCGAGTAAAGGCGCTATAACCTAGGCTTATTAGCCAGGGCAAGGTGTAAATACCTCTGCCCCATCCCAAAGGACCAAAGGAGTGACATTAACCTTCTTAGCAAAGTCACTCCCAACGATTTATTATACATATCCCCTTCAAACTGAAACGGCCGGTACGGTTGTCCTCGTTTCTTCCTCCTTTAAGATTCAAAACAATTCAGTAATTAAATTATTCATTAAATGAATAATTTTATTGCCGTCTATTTTTGAAACATCTTCAAACCCAACTCTGCACAGTAGGCCTGGCCGTTTTAATATTTGCGACATATGAAAATATGCTTCAAATATTAATATTGACAAGAAAAACACTACAGAATAACTACAGTGTTTGCCAGGATGCTTTTCAATATTGGCTGTGTAAGGGTTAGAATAGAATAGAATAGAATTAAAGGCCGTGCTGGTTCATCATACCCTGCAGCAGTAGTGTCAATGTGAGATTCCAGCTCGCCATCGGGCCCTAATCTCACAGTCACGTCATCTAGTGACTAGAAGGAAGTTTTCTGTGAGATTAGGGCCCGATATGTTAGAGACTCCGGGTTCAAGCGCTAGGTCGTGTGGCTATGAGAGGTGACCTAGCGCACATTGCATCGTCATCGGAGTGGCTAAGAGAGCTGGTGATTCCGCCAACGTTCGAGTGGTGACGGTGAATATAGGTTTTAGTGGATAAGCTGGAATGGTTTGAAGTGCGCTTCTAGTTATATTGGATGTAAAGTAATTTGGACTGGCCAGGATGCCCAATTTATCTACGCCGGCAGCCTTCGGTGGGACGATCGAGACCAGCGCCGATGTGGGCATGGTTGTAGCTTCTTTACTGGGGTCGATTGGTCCGGTTTCGCTTTTCGTGGTTTACCATTTGCGATATATGCATGTTGTAATCGATGGCCAAGTTTCGGATTGGTGGCAGGATAAAATGAACCGAGTGATACTTGTTCGGTTGTTCGTATAATAGTCAAAGTTTATTCCTCTTGCTTTTCTAATGATTCAATGACATTTTAGAATTATCGACAGGCATACAGGACAGGGAATTAGGCTAATTCGTAACACTGTATTTAATGTTTAGTCGGAAATCCGTTCTCGCTTCGTGGTTGGCTAGATATTTGTCGAATCTTTTGAACTAGCTTAGTGTTGTCCGCTGTTTTGGAGGTACCTTCACCGTATTGGTCGTGATATTTCATTCACATTTAACGCCCGATGGTTTCTTGATTTGAATTTCCTTGTGGAGTCATGTTTTGGGTTACTGTCTTTTCTTATGGTTCTTGATTGGCTCAGAGGTGCGTCCATTATTGCTTTCTCATCGCTAGAATCGATTTCTCTTATAGCTGATTCTCGTTTTTCGTTTTTCGATCGACTAATACAGATTCCGTGGGTTTCGTGAAATTTTTAGAGCTGAGAAGTTATGATTGTTTGCTGAATTTCGTAAAACGGCTACTGAGATCTATCTTCGACAAGCTGTTTGGATTTCGATGTACTTTACCATATCTACTTTTGATGTTGCCCATATTTAGTTTTGCGAATTCTACTTCAGGGAATGTTTATCGTTCGGTCCCTCTTGTCTGTGGTTGAGTTGAGGCCATCTTTTGAAGCCTTTTCTGTGTTACTGTTTGAAAAGAGATATTTTTTCGGTTTTGATCATGATTTCGGTTTGGGGTAGGGTTGTCTCCCATACATTTACTGCACTAAGAGACATAGACAGCCTTTATCGGATACGTGGACCCCGGTACACTTTAAGTAGATCGCCGCACAATGTACGTCTTCTTACATGCCGTCTGAGGCACGTATCCAGTCCCTTGGATTTCCTTAGATGCCATCGCCCATCATGACAATAATCGAGTCGAATACGAAAGCCGACCTCATCAACTGGTGGATGATAAAAGTTGCCTTTGTCAATAGCCGGCAAGGAGCATCTGTTGATCGTATGCAACTTTTTTGTCAAGGGGAAAAAATTGGATCTATCGATTTGCCCAAAAGCTAAAAAACCTAATTTTGAAAAGTTGGATTGTAATGTATCATTTTTCGCTCTTCAGTAACTGACACCAACTTGCTACCAGTTAGACGATATATCCAAGCCCTGTCTAACTTGGGCTAATTTGGTATTATTTTGGATATATCGTCTAACTGGCAGCAAGTTGGTGTCAGTTACTGATGAGTGGAACACAAAACATTAAAATCTTCTGATCGATAACGTTCCCAGAATTTAGATACGACGGCAACGTGTTTCTCGTCGTAAGTCCGCCACCCCCATCAAACGAAAAGGATCGAACTCCATCATGCTACCGATATTTCCAATAACACGAGTGAACTGCTCCACTAATAATTGTTTCTCCGAAAACTTGGCTTATGACTGGCAAAAATTACAAATAAAAAAATAAAATGAATTTAAGGCTCAAGTTACCTCAAGGCTTGGTAGTGTGCGTAAGAAAAATTGTGCTCAGCTTTGCCACCAGATTATCCATTTAAACCTTTTCAAAACTCTAAAAGAAGAATATAAGTCGATTTATTAGATCATCACGATTCAATTCATGCAAAATACCTGCCGGAAAAGCCATCGGCTTAGCTGAATGGTGCTTTTGAAAATGTGGCTGTGGTTTTTTCATTGCGCTGTTGTGTTGCGTGCCCCAGCACGGTGTGGTAGTGTGACAAAAAATCACAGTCACTTTTTCAAAAGCACCATTTAGCGAAACCGATAGTTTTTCCAGCAGCTATTTGGTATGATTTGAATCGTTGTGATCTGATAAATCGGCTGATATTCTTCTTTTAGAGTTTTGAAAAGGTTTAAATGTATAATCCGGTGGCAAAGCTGAACACAATTTTTCCTACCCATACTACCCAGCGTTCAAAACTAACACATGCTCAAAAAAGGTAACTTGAACCTTAAATAGGTAGCAATATAGTTAACATCGCCCGTTAAAGAACGTCAGTCTTCCTAATGGTTGATGTATTTCAAACGAGACTGGTACGAATATAAAATTGTTCCTGGATTTTGAGAATAAGTTGAAAAATGAAACCACAGATTACAGACGTATAGTCTCGCACAAAATTTATTTAAAAACTGAAACTTTACGTTTCCAATCGATATGCGTTGTGAATTTGTAGACACATCAAAACATGATGTTCTTCCGCCTTCAGAAGAAGCATGTCCTTCTCTATTTTAACCCGGCCCATCAATGATCCTGCAGAGGACTCTGCAATGATTAGCAATGCCACTATACCAAGCTACACCGCCATTGTGAAGGAGTGTCGATGCTGATCGCATACTGGGACGCAACGCAATTGAGTACTATGGAGGCCCTCGATCTCCCCGCTACAGTCGAGCCCTTGCCGACAGCGTCCAGCAGTCGTCCCGGTCCTGTATGCGTGGGTGAAAAAGGAGTCTTCCAAGCTAAGCCGCCTTTCTCGCAAGTATTGTACAAATTGTATCGATACAACGATAGAACCGATTCACGCTTCAAGCTCACCATCTGACTCTCGCCGTAAGCTACTACTGCTCCTTTCCTGCTCTCTGCATCGTGCCATTGGGGTTCATCGCATACTGGGACGCACCGCAGTTGGTACTATGGAAGCCCTCGATCCTCCCGCCACAGTCGAGTAATTGCAGCCAGCGATCATCAGTCGTCCCGGTCCTGTGTGTGGGATAGGTGAAAGGGTCTTCCAACCATCCACAAATGGCAAGTATTCATCTGATCCGAACACTTCAAGCGCTGATGCATTCTTCGCTTCCAGCAATTTGCCTTTTGCTTCGACATCTTGTGACCAGATGTCAACCATGTATCTCCCTAATGATGATCCTTATTTTCTGGGTCGCGACGCAGTTGATTCGGGATGCCTCGAGTCCCTCACCACGGTCGACCAAGCGACCGTCAGCCGCTCCGGTACTGTTTGTGCAATTGATGAAAGAAATAAAACTCAAAACAGCAACATGGCTTCGCTCTGTGCTGTACCTGATCCGTCCTCCAATAACATCGAGGTTTACTACCAGAATGTTGGTGGCTTAAATTCATCAACGGACAGCTATTTGCTCGCGACCACGGGCTGCTGTTATGATGTCATCGCCTTGACTGAGACGTGGCTTGACAACCGTATGTTGTCTCACCAGGTGTTTGGTTCAACATTCGATGCCTACCGCTGTGACTGCAACGCCCCAAACAGCCAAAATATATCAGGTGGTAGTGTGCTTATCGCCGTTCGCCATGGTATAAAACGAAAAAGTTTCAAGAGAAAAGCGTGTTTCATTACGTGTGTTATGAACGCCGTCAATGCAGCTAGAACAACATTTAGAAAAAGCGTATTCCAAAATGTGGATAAAGAAAACTATTATTAGAGAATAAATTCATCCCTAACTGGAAACCGTCAGCAAAGTTACATGAATCTTATTAGAAATTGGAGTCGTTGTTTTTAGAAACTGGCTCACTTTCTTCCTAAAAATGTTTTGGTTTTCTTGTTATGTGAATTTTGTTGTCGGTAAATCATTGGTGCTTTTTCCTCGAGAAATATAAATGAAAAACTTTTTGGCCAATGAAAGTAAATTACCAAGCTTAACGATTCGTGAACCTACGACATCTTGTTTCAAGTTTATTAAGAACGTCAAGAATTCTAGTATTTTGATCGGGAAAATAAACAATATATGTAGGATTTTCTACACATTTAGCAAAATTGTTTTTAAATGGAATTTGTGCGCTTTTAACAGAATTCTGACAGCAGACCGGTAGTACTAGGTTTCAGCAAAAATGCTGCGAGGAATATACAATATTGTTCGACTCCTGCCAGAGTTTTGTTCGACTGTTGCAATAATTCTGTCCGGAAGATATTGCAGTGGTTTTGGTACGGATCCTTTTATAATTATTCTGTCATTTTACTCGGTTCCAGTCTGATAGAAACCTGGAATCTATGTTTCTGTTTAGATGTGGTGGAATGAGGATAGTTTCTCATTTAAACAGCGAAATTAATTTTATGGTAGAAATACTTAAATTGTTTATTTTTCACAGATATCGAAATAATAAATGGGATGCGCCTTTTTCAAATTTTGCTCCATTCACCATTCACCAAATTACCACAAAATTTACTTATGGGAGCTGTCAAGTTGTCCCCGGACTGAACGCAACTCTTCGGCAAATTAATAATGTCATCAGCGAGAATAGACGTACATTGGACCTCTGCTTTGTAAGTGCCCGGGACTGCGCTCCGTACTGCTGCACTGCTCCGACTCCTTTGGTCCAGCATGTGCGTCATTACCCCCACTACATCTTGTACTCGCTGGTAACCTAGGAGTGGACTTTGAAGACGTCTCAAGCTCCATCGTCTACGATTTTAAAAACGCTGACTACGACAGCATCGTTAGCACGCTGTTGGATATAAACGGGGACGAAAATCTTAACAATGACGACGCGAACGGAGCACGTTTTATAATATTCCTAACTACCTAATCGACCGCCATGTGCCAAAACGAACAATTAGCACCAATCAACACGCTCCCTGGCAATCAACTGCCCTTAGACGTTTAAAAACAGCCAAACGAGCTTTAAAAATTCTCGAAACATCAGACACTTGCATTACGAAACCACTACTTTCAACTCAACCACGAATACAAACAGCAAAGCGGACGCGCCTTTTTAGATACCAGCGAAACGTCGAGCGTCACCTGAAATCTAAGCCCAACTCATTCTGGAAGTAGGTATGTGAATGAGCAGCGAAAAGAATCCGGCTTACCATCTTGTACGTCATTTAATGGAGTTTGTCAACTGTTCTTCGACAAATTTTCAAGCTTTTTTTTCGACGAGAGCCTTCCACTACAAGTCACTGCCGCCGCCAATTTAACTCCTTCTCTAGGACAAACCATCAACCGAATTTGTGTCGATAATGCTGCCATTCTTACTGCAAATTCCAAGCTGAAATCATCTAGTTCCCCGGGCCCAGATGGTGTTCCCTCGATTTTTATCAACAAGCGCATCAGAGGGCTTCCTGAACCACTTCGGTTAATCTTCGTGCTATCACTCACTACTGGAAAAGTTTCTTAGTATAGTTTTATAGCATACTACACGTGCAATCTACGTTTTAAGGAAGGCTTCAAGAGTACCATAAAACCTTTATGGCTACTATGGAGTTCATAAAAAAAGAAACAAATCGGACATTGACAATTATCGGGGAATATTGTGTTTAAGTGCCCCAATGCGGCCTTCGCTACATCCGGCATTCCACAAGGAAGCCATTTCGGTCCAGGAATAATCCTCTACTTTAATGACGTCAATATCAAATTACAAGGACCACGCCTTTCTTTCGCTGACGACATAATTTTTTTTTCGTCAAATACGGGATAAAACCGATGCCGAGTCTCTTCAGAATGAACTGGAGAGCTTTAGTACGCGATGTGAATTAAACAGAATAATTTTAAACCCGAGTAAATGCTCAATCGTAAATGCTCACGCGGAAACGTCATCCGATTCAACTTAACTACCATTTCTTCGACTCCAGTATTCCAAGACACTCTCACGTCAAGTATCTCGGAGTCATCATGGATTCGGCACTAACGTTCAAACCACATACTTCATACATCGTGGATAAGGAACCACGACAGCTTGGGTTCATCTTCCGAATAGCGAAAAACTTCAGGGACGTATATTGTCTTAAATCGCTTTACTGCGCGTTGATCCGCTCAACGTTAGAATATTGTTCTGCTGTTTGGAATCCGTAGTACCCGAGCGGGATTGACAGAATCGAGGCTGTCCAACGCCATACGCTTCGCCCTTCAGAATCTCCCATGGCGAAACAGATTTCAGCTGCTGAGCTATGAAAACCGTTGCCAGCTAATACACCACGATACACTTACACATACATTTAAGCAACCATCATTAGGGCCAAGGGGTCTGTTGGTGAAGGTAATAAACATAAACATCATAAACAACATAGAGGTAGGCCCTTGCGCATGGTGGTGTGGTAACGGTGGGAGAGGGGGGTTTCAAACCCGTCCCATGAAGGTTTTGAATTACTTTTGAAATTTTCCTGATCAGGAAAAAAAATATACTGCGAGCTGTTTTGACACATAAAATGTCACTTGAGTTTGGTCACTTTGTTTCTAGAGTGCAAGTGAAGTCATTGAAGAATCCGGGCGAGGGTGGATGTAAAGGGGTGTAAGTCAAGTTGGTAGGCATCCAGAAAAATATCACCGCCGGTGATCTGTCCGAGTTGGAGAGCTAAATGGATTACGAAAACAGGCATCGGTATTGGAAGAAATTCCGAATTGGAAGGTAACTGTAAAGAGATGTAGGTCATTACGGTCAGCACCTCTGGGTCGTTTCACGTCTCGGTAGATGACGATATTTGTAGCAATCCCGAGCAAGTTAGATTTACCACAAAAGTTGGACAGCAAGTAAGAAACAGAAGCAACGACCGATTAACACAAAAAAAAGAGCAAGAGCGCAATCCCTACCAAAGTAATACCTAAAAATGACTGTGTAAGAATGAAGGTTAGGTAGAACAAGAGGTTTCGGTTTAGTCGGTAAGTTTACTACAAACCACTACAGTAAGAATCCGGCACTACCACGATAAGCAGGCAGCGGTGTCTGTTGAGGCTTCTTTCTCGATAACAGAAAATGTTCCAATTTGTTGAGCCGATTCGATTGATACCAAAGAGTAAGTCTTTCAGACCTAAGCAAAAATCTTCGAAGTTTGAGAGTTGCTATACCCATTTTTATTAGGAAACGTATAAAATAACCCCCTCCATCTTAAAAATTTTCTGCGCACGGACCTGCATAGAGGTGAAAGTAAAAAAAGTAAAACTAGCAATTACCGGCAAATACTGTGATGACGGCAGCTAGTATAAGCTTTCGTTTGGGTTTCTTATTATTATATACTTCAGAAATAGAGTTTCATGGAATGTTTTTACCGGGCGGTGGTAACTATATTGTCACCTTTTTCAAAACAGTTTTTATTACGAAATAAATGTAAATATATTTTAAACTAGGTGAATGCTCCGTATTTCTATTATTATAACATTCATTGTTAGCCCTAAACTCTGGGTCTTATAAAGAGTTAAACCTATATGTAATAGGCATTCGGATACTGTTTTGTAACATTGATAGCAAATATTATGTATAAAATTTTCAATATATTTTTTATTTCTCAGACATTTTTTATCGCGTGATTTATCATCGTCATAGATTTTTATATATAGTTTAGTAATCTTATTAGCTTTAATTATCAACATTTACAATTAAAAATATCATAAAAAGAGTTCTATTTATGTATTTCCATTCGGTTTATGTAGTGGCTCCATGTTCCAAATATCATTCGCAAACACTTTATGTAGGCATCAAATGCAATTTTCCTTTTTCTCAATTGTAACGCCATTTCTTTTCACATTAAACGACTCGTATTCGTGTACAACAAGAACGTATGAGCTTGTGCAGTAGTATCGTAACTTACAACTGCATTTTTCATTGTTCGTTTTGTGTGCGATGTGTTTGTAGATAGATATCCGATCAAATGAGAGCTTATTAATGAGTTCAGTGATATACAGTTTCAATATTTGATGCGCCTTTGATCGAAGAAAAAGTGTTTGTGATATACCATTCTTGTACGGGTTCGAATTAAATTCAGGACACACAATTGGAACAGGTTGAAACTTTTTTTTTGCTAACTTCGTTAAACACACATATTTCGAAGCATTTACTGGTAGAATAATTGTATTTTATTCCAATTTGTTAGAATCATGGTGCTAAATCTCCCTAGATTGTATTGTAAATATAGTTCCACTTCCTGCGTTCGCATCTGTTTCAAGCGAAATTGCATGCACGTACGCTTCTCGAAAATCATTGAATTGGAGAGAAAAAACATAGTTTAAGCTAGAAACTATTTATATGAACAAAAATGTACAATATTCGCGAAACGATCTGTGCAAAGCATAACGAGATGAAACAACTGGACCAACACGAATCTAAAATGAGAAAACGAAATGACACAATCCACCGGATGCGAGCGGTGCTTTAGAAGTTGTGATATAGTGTGCATATGTAAAAAATCTGCACGACGAGGGAAGTTTGTTTTGAAACAATTTGATTCAGTCTGTTTTGCTAATTTAACCATTACTCTAATCATTCGTAGTTTTTTTTCTCCTAAAATCTACAACGTGAACTGAGGCGCTTTAAATGTGCAATAAGCGAGACACAAACTGTCCGGCGATAAACTCTCTCCTAACCGTTGTTTTATTTGATTTTCAAAAAAATAATTTAGTTTTCAGTATTTTGCTCGTTATAGGTAGCACAGTATTCATTTTGTTTACATGAAATGTGACTGTTATTACGAGAGTCTTTGTTACTTAACGATTACAAGTCATACCGTTGTTGAAGTATCATCATCTGTTGGCTTAGTGCTCAATATTATTTACAATTTGTGAGAAGTTGCTGAGACTCGCCCAATTTTCTTCTTTGTTTCGCTCTTATGCCCCAATTACCCACGTAGGCAGGGGAATTAAATAATAACATAAACATTAAATAAAAATAAAGCTTCGTAAGTAGAGCTAAACATTCAGAGGGTACCACAATGTAGTGGAAATTTCATATTTGATCTATGGGCACCCCACTGATTTCACAAGACATTTTAAGGGCAGAAAACGAAATATTTAGGTCAGCCCTTGCAGAACTATCGAGAAATGGAAATATGTCAGAAAAGCTGAAATGCACAGTTTTGGAAGTCATTTTCAAATTATCATCTACCTATTCAATGTAGTTTCAGTCATATCCGAGGCAGATAAAAAGGATCTATTTGTGTCAATTTTGCAGGAACCGACCAGGTCCGCCATAATTGTTTAGGTTCAAACAATAAAACATATCTCAGTTTCGCCCGCTTTACTAATGTTTTACGTGAGCCCCATAACAAAAGTGTTTATTCTTTTCTAAACCTGGTTTCGAGTTCGCAAATAAAATCGACATTAGTCTACGCATGCTGCAAATGTATATCCAAAGTCCCCTACTGCTGTTTATGCGTGTATTTTGCGTATGTGCTACTCTAAAATGTATTGGTCGATAATGTCTGTTTATTTTTCATCGAAGATCATGCGAACTACAGAAAATACTTAATATTACCGTAATACCGCTTAGGGTGTGTTAGATTGTACTCGTTCGATACAGATCGAGTCCGAGGGCAACAGGAAACAGTAGTACTAGAATCTAACACGAATACGGCGGTGCCTACTACGAACAATAAAAAAGAACACATTGTCGTTTTCCCGAACCTAGTCATCACTATTGCTGCTCCCGACAAAAAAATACGCAACATCTGAATAGTAGTTAGCCGTGGTGACCTTAAACTTATGATTGTTTCGATTCGATTTAGTATTTTAACTGTTTCTATTCAAGAGGAATGAATAATTGATGCTTTCACGATTAGGCCACTCGTCGGTACAACAGCGGGTGGCACAGTTGATTTTTTTTACAAAATCAGACTCCCGGTCTGGATTGGGTTAAAACTGATTGCGGGTGGGGGTGGGCGAGCTAAAATACTTATTGTTTGTGACTGAGAGTGTCCATAGATTTCATAAAAAATAAACAATTTTCTAATCTGCTTTCTATTATTATC
Source organism: Topomyia yanbarensis (assembly GCF_030247195.1). Classification (NCBI taxonomy): domain Eukaryota; kingdom Metazoa; phylum Arthropoda; class Insecta; order Diptera; family Culicidae; genus Topomyia; species Topomyia yanbarensis. Next base: position 387,573,863 of record NC_080672.1, read on the forward strand.
TATTTCTGACAGACAAAAGCTTTGTATGTAACTTAATCGTTTCTCTACACTTTTTGCGTAATCCCATTTGCTTTTTGTACGTAACGGCTAAACGGATCTATGTAGTCAATAGCGATAGCAGCATAATTAAATAAATAGCAGTACCTGGCGTTTATCTGGTTGTCGTCTGTGGCGAGTTTTTCCGCCAGCTTTGGAAACGGTAGTAGTAGTAGCAACAGCAGCAGCAGTAGCAGTAGTAACAATTGCAGTAGCAGAAATTGAAGCTGTATTAGCGGCGATCGAAGCTGGACTGTGTGCGCATAGATTTGCCATTTATCAGAACGGTGCCGCCTCTTTGTATTCACTTGGATCCATGGTGAAGAAATCCTCCAGCTTCCACTGGAGAGTTTCGAAGGTTGGTCGCCGCATCGGATCTTTGTTCCAGCATTCAAGCATGATCTCGTACAGGGTACTGGTGCAGTTTGGTGGCTGAGGCATTCGATAACCGTGCTCAACTTGTGTCAACACTTCAGCATTTGTCATACCTACAATAGTTGGTTAGTTAGCTTTTGCTTTTTATACTACATACAATCAATACTTACCAGGATATGGTATTCTACCGTAGGTGACCAGCTCTGTCAGCAGGATACCGAAACTCCACACGTCAGATTTGATTGAAAATTTGCTATAATTAGCCGCCTCCGGCGCAGTCCACTTGATCGGGAATCGTGCACCTACCCGAGCTTCGTACTCATCCTCCTTGATTAATCTACAATTAGCGACAAACAAGTTCAACGATTAGTCAAAATGCGTCATGCACAACCAGCCCTTGTTTTCGTAAACATACCTCGCCAGTCCAAAATCAGCAATCTTAACGACATTGCCATCACCCACCAGTACGTTTCGGGCGGCCAAATCACGATGGATGTAATTTTGTGACTCAAGATACGCCATACCGGCTGCGATTTGGGCGGCCATATCGATTAGCTGCTGAAGCTTTAGATTTCTGCCTTTACCTAAGAAGGGATAAATTACGTTTTAATTTCGAGCTCTGCTGAATCGGTTCCAGCCGGGTACGTACCTTGTAAAAACTCCAGCAAAGAGCCATGCTTCATCAGCTCGGTGATGATGTAGATCGGTTCCTCCAGGGTGCATACGGCGTACAGCTGGATCAACTTGGTGTGTTTGAGTTTTTTCATGATCTGAGCTTCGGCGAGGAAATCTTTCGGGTCCATGGTGCCTGTGGAGAGGAAAGAGAACGAATACAGTGTATTAGGAAGGTTGAAATAGAAACATTAAGTTTGATCTGTTCTATTCAATACCATATTTATTCTAAATTTTGGTTAGTTCATAAATCGCGTGAGCAATTTTACAAGAGCTTCTTTTTTTTTCATTAATGAATTTGTAACTACAAAATAATCGAAAGGACATAGCTTCTGTGATCAGGAGGATGTTGGATAATCTTTTTGAAAGAAGAATACATTGAGAGATGGACTACAGTGGATTAAAATTTGCAAAGTAAAAGCGTAGACTGTCTCGATTTGCGAAGGCGTTCAGAGTAACTAACCAAAAAGCTTTCCATAAGAAGAGGGATTGTCCACAGCTGCCGAACAGATTTTCTGTGCTACAAAGACGGTACTTTTTCATCATTTAGATCTCAGGAAAAGTTCTTCCACAACGACCAGCACTACGCCATTTCTACTATTTCTAATGGTTTGACACTTATCGAAGAGGAGAATGTCCATTCGACGGTTATTTATTTGGTCGAAATCGAGGATTCGATTGTTTTTAACCGTTGATATTTGGTCTTACAGGATCTTCGTGAACCTGTTTTAATGTGTGGTACTAGTCCAATATGCCAGGGGTTTTGAAGGGCCGGCGGAAGCCCTGTCGAGAGTACAGCAAACTCCACATTTTTAAAATTTTCGTGTGTGGAATTCCACACCTGACAACTTGAAAGTATTGTGTCAGCTTAATGATCAGATGATCTTCCTTGCTTCCTTTCTTTACGGTAAGTTCGTCCTTGGGATTAGTTACCCGAGCAAAGTCTGACATCAAATTGAAAACTAAACTTGATGTTGTGATGTTCGGCAAATCAATCCTCAGGTTATGGAGAGCAGCAAAATTGTCCTATGACATCAAACAGAGAAAACTAAATCTGCTATCAGTGAGAGTAAATTGAAAGCTCATTGAGATGTTGAATTTTTTTGTGGTAGCAAAACATGTATTCACTTTGTTGTTTCACCATAGAAATATAAACATAGAAAATTCTTCTAAGAAACAAGGATACCAAAATGAGATCAAAATTTGATGTCATATTTAAAAAGCTAAGACTGATAGCAAAATAAGATTTCAATTTGATACTATTATCAAAATATGATTTATATTGTTGTAATTTTGATGTTCGACTTTGCTCGGGTACCTCACTAAGCACACTGGCTGTTGATTTTGAGGTACTTGTCGCAGCCTTTGCAGTTGTTGTTGTTATCTGAACAACTGTTACAGATTTGACAATTTGATATGAATTAATTTGCGTGAGATGGTCAGAAAGGTATGTTGTAGTTGTATCGGACACATTTCCTCCACAAGAATAAGACCTAAGAAGAAGTACCTCCCATTATCATCCTTAACGGTATCCACTTCTCCGTATTTTCATATGCGGTGTTTGATAGCTTTAGGATTGGGACGGGGTGTCAGATCATGTAACTTTACTTCAATTCGTATATGCTGCGATGCTGCATAAAACGTCATTACATTCGATGACGACGACATAATCAGTGCCGAATGGCGTAGGTGGTAAAATTGCACGTTGCTAGCGTCTGCTATCATACGCTTCATTTTCATCTTCAACAATTGTTCCAGCTCACAAATAGCTGGTCTAACGGGGCATTTCGAAGAATCAATAGCAAAATAGTTCTCCCGCACTGAGAAATATTGCAACTTTGGATTGTTACTTATTTTTTGTTCATGTTTCGCACAGTATGATATTTTGCTTTTGCAAGTAGACACCGCGGCGCTCGGGTAGGTTTCCCCTGCTACAGTAGTGGAGCTATTTTTAACTTCTGAACTGAGCAAAATGAGAATCCAGACGGAGGTAGTTTCTCACTTGTTCTTCAGACAATGCACACGAGATGAAAGTATTTAAATTTTGTCGTTCGCTTCGCGCTGATTCGTGCCGAAGCAGAAAGCAGACAGAGTTGTCTTTGGTGGTAGAAAAATGTCCTGTACACAATTAATTACTCAAATTCTCAGTAATCATAACATAGGCCGAATATGAGTTCGTTAACGTTTCCAATGTGTGCTCCAGTTAAAATATTTTTTACACAAACTGCATGTCGTTCCTGGCTGTCCTCTCTACATACACTTGTGACTGTCTAGAGCGGATTGGACAATGTGAGACAAATAATCTCAACTCTACTGTTCTGATTTGTGCTTACTTATACTGTGTTCTTCTACTGATGAGTCCCTCATTTGAGTTCTGTTATTACCGGATAGGTTTATGAAGACGATTACATTTTGATTTTCGTCAAAGTCTTGTGACGTGTCGGAGAAATCTCAGTTCTGATTGTGAGGCCATTCAGTCAAGCCAAAGGCATGTTTTCTCCGACCACGTGGTGGATTGTGTCGTTCGACAAAAGGAAACTAGTTTTAGATGTTCGAGCAAGATTCACCCTTATTTAGATTTCCGCACTCCATCTAGCAAGATGAGATCAACAGCTTGACGATCATCTTCAACTATCACCCTGCTTGTGCTTTTTTAAATTCGATTGTTGAATCAATAACAACTCAAACAACATTTTCTACCTAACAGCCACCCCTAACAGATCAGACAACAGGTTTCCGTTTCGGTCGTTAACCATAGAGAAATACTCATGCTGTTGATTGTGTTTCAAAACTATCACGCGTCGTTCATAGCAAATTATCCCACTGGTTACGTGTGTTCCATTTCGTTGTCCACTTACCAGTACTGTTTTACTAGGTTGCTGTTAGCATTCTATACCGATCCGTGGTCTTTATGTGTCGCCGCTGCAAACATTCGGCTCGTAGAATATTGTTCTTAATATATTGCTGTAGTTTCCGGAAAGAAATTCACGGAATAGACTGAGCTTCGATTCTATTCGCGGAACCCTTTTTTGTATTTTACAGGGACCTTTTTTGATTAAAGTTGCCAATAACCAAAGAAGCACACTTCAATGTTAAAATAATAATCTCGCTACTACCTCCTCCAAAATTTGTTTCGCATTCCGGCTTAACCGCGGAAGTCGTGTCGTGCACTGAATGTACAATGTAATGAGATCCTCGCGAAATCGTCTTGAGAGTTTCGAGTGGTCATCTAAATATAGATATTGACGCGGATATTTAGAGAAACCAATGCACAGTGGTCCGAATTCACAATTTAGGAAGACAAAAATGTTTGTAGCCAAATCTTACGATTTAGAGCTATGATGTCTCAAGGACAAATAATCAGTATCAAATAGGCCATCTCCAGATGTAGATGATATTAGGGTGGCTCTTATTGTTAGGGTGCTTCAAAAATTATTTTCTGAATGTGAGGAGATATAATATTGCGGTCTTCAGCAAGATTGTAGAGGAACTTATATCAAGCAATTTTGTCGAAGACGTCATAGTTGTATCTCTAAAGGTTTTGATTTTATAGCTATTTTAATTGAGCAACTAAGGGTGTTCCTAATAAAAACAGTTTTTTGCTTTCACTTTTTTATTTTTTATTTCTCATAAACGGTGTCTTTAGACAACTTGTAAAGCTCATCGAGACAATTTTTTTAATAATAGAAGAATTCAGATATCACTGCACAGTGGCTCGACTTAGAGCAAAAGGTGGACTAAAGTCAAAACGTTGTCCTATCAGTTGAAGTAAGACGGTTTTATGTAATTTTGGCACGTACAATTCGTTTTTGATATCAAAATACATTAAAAATAAATTTACTGTTCATTAGGGTGACTCAAAAAATTTGTTTGCCGAGGCGATTCATAAATTATTTTTAAAGGAACTGTTGTACACTAAATTCGTTTTTGATATTTAAACACGCCCAAAAAAGAAATTCTCGCTCGTTAGGGTGGATCAAAAATAAATATTTTGATGTAATCGTTCATAAAACTGTTGAATGGTAATGGTCATACGCTGAATTTGTTTCTAATATTAAAACCTATTAAAAAAATCCCATCTCATTAGCGTGGCTCAAAATAATTATTTTGTCATAGCATTTAATATTTGTTAGTAGTTACGACGGCGTCGGTGGTTGAGTGGTAAGCGTGACCGCCACTCTTTCCACTCTTTGGCCTGGGTTCAATTCCAGCCGAGGTCGTTGAGATTTTTCTGAGGTGAAAAAATCTGTTATGTCTTCCTTCGGAAGGGAAGTAAAGCCGTTGGTCCCCGGTCCATGAAATTGGTGGATCGATATCTAGTCCAGGTAGTGGAATCACCTCTCTGACGGTAAAAAAGAAGTAGATCCAACTTCTATACTCTTACTAACAAAAATATCCCCCTCCCGGGATACTTGTGGAGTGCGCAGTAGTATATACGGCCTCTAGCAAAAGCAAGTATCGGACTAACCATTCCTTCCCTTTCCTTCCGCGATCTACGTTCGGGCCTGGCCAGCGCCGGTATTTATCAAAAACACTTTAGGATTACTAGGAGTTGCACATTGAAAGATATTTCGCTACTCCCAAGCATAATTATCTACTGATTCCCTGTGCAACTTCAGCTAGTCCAGATCGATAACGGAGTAGCAGCCAGGGGTGGTCGCACAAGCTCAAGCTCAAGCATTTAATATTTGTTAGTAGTTATGTTTGTACATTGCATTTCTTTTTGATATTAAAACATATTAGAAAACAGGGAGGCTAAAAATAACTATTTTGTCGTTATGGTTCTTAATTTTTTGTTAATATTGGTACGCCGCATTTATGTTTTATATTCAAAAGTTAATTTCCATTAGGGTGCTTTAAAATGATTTTTATATCTTTATGTTTCAAATAAGATGTATAACTTTGGAACGTTGAATTTATTTTTGATTTAAACTAATTTTTTAAATAACTTCACTAATCAGTAGTTTCATTCACGCATTATTTTGTTTTCGTCATGGTTCGAATTTTTTCCAACGTGACAGCTTCAAATAGATTTTTGGCTGCAGGAATTGAGTAAATGTTTTATGATAAAGTATTTCGGGGCTACCGTAAGTCTTCTCGCATCCACTAGAAAAGTATTGAAATGATTATGGCTTAATATCACATCACATCACATGTGTTTTATCAAACAGTGTTTTTCACTTGGGTTATTTTGAGATACTGAGCCGATTTATCTACAAAAGGTTGGGCAAACGAGAATTTATACATCTACAATTTTATTTAATGTTGATAAAAATTAATACATTTATTCATAAATTTAAAAATTTATTTTCTGCTTCATGAAATACTATCGACATCTAAGTAACTAATCTTTCCACTCGGCTCTCCATTTGTGCTCCTGTAAAAACTTCATGGATCATCCTCTCAATATTATTTGAAAGCTGTGCATGTCTTTATATCATTATTCTAGCTTAAAAATAATTATTTTAAATTGATATCAATAAGTACCACGCGTCTCCATTTGCAGTTTTTTTAAAATTTTGATTGCTTATCGCAAGTTTTCGCAAAATTACCATGGGCTCATATAAAAGAGAAAATTAAAAGCTTTCGAATGAGTATAGTGCGATAGCGGGCATTCACGGGCGTCGTAGTTGTTATGGCATTGGAAGTTCGTACTTTGTTAATTATCACGATAAACAGCCTTTTGCATAATTAATAAACAAGCTAGTAACTCATTTGTGGTAATTTTACGATGTAATTTAATCAAACGAATAATTTTGTTGAAGCAACCTATGCCATACGAACAACTGTTTCTTCAAAAAAGTAAAATAACCAGATAAAATCCCTGTGAGCAAATTATGCCAAAAGCCCTGGAGTTAAGCCCTTCTACTGGCTGTGAAAAATTCATTTTTCATCCAAATAGCCTAAATTCTTGCCAAAATGTCTCCGACACATAAGCCTACACAAGAAAAATATTAATGAACATATCGCGTGACCTTCATATCTGGACTTAAGTCCGGGCTCGTCCCACTGTGCACCCGTATGACAATAATGGACGTACAATTGTCATGTAAATCCAATAGATGTATTTAGGTTTGAAACCCCAGGTCTTTCCAAAAGTTCGTGTGCACTGCCCGAAGGCCATGCACGCTTTCTTGACGCTCAACTCAATGTGAGCAGACCAATTCAGTTTGGAAACCAATATAACTCCAACGTATTTGACTTGATCTGCACACAGTAGCTCAGAATCAAAGAACTGCAAGGGACGAACCTTGGTTGTTATTCGCTTTTTCGTGGAAAGAACCATTGAAGTTTTGCTTGATAATTTAACTTGTCGACACCACTGTTCGACAGCTCTTAATGCCTGTTGCATTAAGTCAAAGATTGTTCCGATGCAAAAGCCAGTAATTAGTATTTGGTAATCGTCAGCAAACCCGTAGGTTGGAAATCCAAGCTCACTTCAATAAGCCGTTGGCTACCAAGTTCCATAACAAAGGTGACAGAACGCCGCCCTGAGGACAACCGCAAATACTCAACTTCCGCATCTCAGCCTGTCGCAGTGACGAGCAAAGTATGCGGTTACTAAGCATTGCGTTTATCCAACCCGAGATACATGCAGCTATCCCATGACCGCGCGTCGCTTCCAGAATAGACTGGAAGGACACATTGTCAAAAGCACCATCAATATCTAGGAATACACCCAAGCAAGATTGCTTGAGCGAGAAGATTTCCTCAATGTTGTAAACAACATCGTGAAGCAGAGTGATCGTGGATTTCCCACACTGATATGCATGTTGCATTTTGTGTTACTATGTTTTAGTTGCCGCAAGATTCTACTGTATTGATTTTTGTTGGCTATTTTCGGCAAATTTGAGGCTAAAAGAAACGAAAGCAATGAAATTGAAAGACGGATAGGTATTCTATAGCGAATCAGTTATAAACTTAGAACGGAAAACTAGAACTAGGCAGACTCATATGGGCATGATCGAAAGGAAATGTGAAGAATTTTTTGCATTCTGCAGAGTAGGAGTTGGGCGTTGCACCCAAGTCTACCGCATGGTCTATGGTAGAACATAACTCATCATCATGTTTTACCGGCGTCGGCGACTCAAGAGATTGTAGACCACAATCGTCACTTTCTAATGGTTCGAAAAAGGTGGTTTTAAGTAGTTTTAGTAAGTTGAATATATTATTGACATCGGAAAATATATGAAACTAGCTAATACCCATTGCGCGTTGCTGTGACTTCCAACGAAATAGGAGGAAAACACAATTTATTCTGAAGCGCAATGTGGTGGGCAGATAATCACCAACCAATTGCACACAAACACGTTCCTTAACAAATGCCTACTATGTATAAATTCTGACGACAATCTTTGGGAGTCCATAAATCATATACAAACAAACATTGACTTTTACATATATAGATAGATAAAATTAATTTTTTTTATTACGGCGATACAACAAATTTTTATCGTTGTTGACCAATTAAGTTTTCTTCAAGTAATTTTGATGCGCTTATTTTGACATTATAAAATAAAAAAAAATGTCGTTAGGGTGGTTCAATATTTATATTCTTGTAGCATTAAAAATAAACAAATGTGACTCTGAAACAACTCAACCAAGATAAGGCTGTCAAACGATTATACTCAATCAAGCAGTATATAACGTTGTCACGAAATACCAGTTGAAGTAATCATTTCGAAAGACTATATCGCCCTTCCAGTTTGTACAATCGTTTCTACTCATAGATCTGCAAGACGACCCTTAATAGTGATGATTGCGGAAATCAATCAAAATGTAGCCGTTTTACGCGTTTTTAGGGAAAAGAAGGGAAAGACCCAGCTTTTTGAAAATTTAGATCTATTACAGCACAAAAAACATCGTTAAAAAATTTCACACAAATGCGGTCTTATGGGTCAGCTGGCCAGTTTGCCATTGAATTACCTAAATCTGGATAAACATGTGAAAAGGGCATATCGCAAATGAGAGCCTCTCTGTATTTACTTTTTCTTTCGATTATTATGGAGTCATAAAACTTTCCAACATTAATGTTTCAATAAACATCGAAAGACTCTGATGTCGTCTAGCATATTATGCTAAGAGTTAAGGAGCAAACGTAAAAGCGGCCTAGTTATTGACGGAAGAGAAAGTAAACACGATTTGCGATATGCCCTTTTCACATGTTTATCCAGAAATGATAGAAAACTGGGGAATTTCGTGAAGGTGAACGAAAATAAATTCCGAAAAGACAAACCATTCCAAGTGGTCAATAGTTATCCTGTCAATTCGAAAGAATATTAAAGGAGGACGAGTGAGTGTCATTCCCTATGACCAAATTCGTCCGTGCGTTTTAATGCGTTCCATTCTATATCTTTGCAATCACTTCGAACTCTGTTCTGAAATTGTTGATTTATCCTTAGATAGTTTATCTACTGATAGATGTAATAAAAAACTTGATTATTTTTCGATAATTATAACCTCCCCCTTAATGGCATGCCCCCCACCTCTCCCCACCCCTTTATGCCCTTCATACCACTGCATGGCTGCGCTATTGCTGAAATTGGTTGCTTAGGGTAAGGTGGGGCAAATCCGACCGTTGGGTAAACCCGACCCCCCTCTGTTACCGAAAATCAGAAGCACTACGTGAACTAATATCAATGTTGTCGTGTAGAGCATCGAAAATAATCATAATGGTGGTATGACAGCATTTCATTAGTCTACATTGAGATGCTCAAACGACAAAAAGTGTGTTTTTAGAACTTATGATTTGACTTTTGTGCATCATTGACTACAGGATATTTCTGATTGTTAAAGTGATTGGATAATAAATGTAAGTGGATTTAAATTCTTTGATTAAAGTCCTACAAAGTGCATAGAAGAATTAAGTTCAACCTTTTTCATATTTTTTTAATTGCATCGTAATGAAAAATGACGCGGTGGGGCAAATCCGACCTCTAAATATTGGGGTAAATCCGACCGCTTTTTTGCTAAGAAATTTTTTATTTTTCAGGTTGAAATATATTTTTATTGTTATTATTTATTATTTTTACGCATGATGGTTCATAATTATAAACGAAAGACACAAAAACGTGATGATTATAGTATTCGTCGAGCAATAGCTCTGATGCAAATGGGAATATCATTACGTGCTACTACTCGTGATTTTAGCATTCCAAGATTGACATTGAACTCCATTTTCTTCATGTTACAATTCAATAACACAACATTCATTGATTTATCATTGAAAAACCATAAAATTTGGATAATAGCTGTACTAAATCAACCAAAAACAAAGAGGGTCGGGTTTACCCCACCATTTTTGAAAACAGCAAAAATAAACATTTTTGTAAAACGCTTGTATCACAAGATATTCCTAAGATCCGAATAAAATGCAATATATAGAAAGTTGCCCAGGAGTCTAACCTTTAATTTGGTATAGAACGACTTGATCCGATGTAAAATGAGCATTTTACAGCCAAAACCATTTACTAGGTCGGATTTGCCCCACCTTACCCTATATCTTTTATGTCTATATCCTGATCTGTAGGCTCTCAAAGTAACTCTGCAGAAGGATTTATCGTACTGTAACGGAAAGCGTTAGGGGACAACACTTCAGTGCACCCCTGTGAGAAAAAGATTTCAAAGCTTGTTATATGCAAATAGCACATTTTTAGAAAAGTATTGACGAGTACTAATAGCTTCCGAAAAGATTTCATAGGTAGCGTGCTTTGTTTTCGTAAAAAAATTAAAAAAGCATGTTTTTTGCGTTAAGGGACAACGCAAAAATGGTCCATTTTTGCCCCCCTTTTATTCGGCGATCCATTCACTAAATATATCTGCGTCCAAAGATGAAATCTTCGCACAATATGTAAACAATAAAATGGCATTTGAGAGGCTGAGAGCAAGAGTGGGTTAAAAATTCGCTGCGAGCAAAAGTGGTATACGTTTTATTTAGAGCAAAACCGGTTTAAGTACCAGTCAGAGCAGAAATGGGATAAAAAACCTTAGCGCAAAAGTGGGTTAAAAAGATATACCACTTTTGCCCTGAGAGGATATATATTCCATTTTTATTCTAAGAATGTTTTCAAAAATGATTTATCACCAATCAGGGAAAACCATCATCAATATGGGTATCATTTGAAAGGAGGTGGTTAGTAGATATGGGAAATCGATAATTACGCCGTTTTGAATTCCAAGATGGCGACTTCAAGTTACCACAAAATAGTGAGAACCACCATCAATATTTATGTCATTTGAAAGGGGATGGTGAGCAGACATCGAAAATTGACCATAACCGCCATTCTGAATTCCAAGATGGCGACTTCCGGTTACCACAAAATAGTGAGAACCACCATCAATATGGGTGTCTTTTGAAAGGGGATCGTGAGCAGACACCGAAAATTGACCACCACCGCCATTTTGAAATCCAAGATGGCGACTTCCGGTTACCACAAAATAGTGAGAACCACCATCAATATGGGTGTCTTTTGAAAGGGGATCGTGAGCAGACACCGAAAATTGACCACCACCGCCATTTTGAAATCCAAGATGGCGACTTCCGGTTACCACAAAATAGTGAGAACCACCATCAATATTGGTGTCATTTGAAAGGAGATGGTGAGCAGACACCGAAAATTGACCATTACCGTAATTTTGAAATCCAAGATGGCGACTTCCGGTTACCACAAAATAGTGAGAACCACCATCAATCCAAGATGGCGACTTCCGGTTACCACAAAATAGTGAGAACCACCATCAATATGGGTGTCATTTGAAAGGGGATGGTGAGCAGACATCGAAAATTGACCATTACCGCCATTCTTAATTCCAAGATGGCGACTTCCGGTTACCACAAAATAGTGAGAACCACCATCAATATGGGTGTCTTTTGAAAGGGGATCGTGAGCAGACACCAAAAATTGACCACCACCGCCATTTTGAAATCCAAGATGGCGACTTCCGGTTACCACAAAATAGTGAGAACCACCATCAATATGGGTGTCATTTGAAAGGAGATAGTGAGCAGACACCGAAAATTGACCATTACCGCCATTTTGAAATCCAAGATGGCGACTTCCGGTCACCACAAAATAATGAGAACCACCATCAATATGGGTGCAATTTGAAAGGGGATGGTGAGCAGACACCGAAAATTGACCATTACCACCATTCTGAAATCCAAGAAGGCGACTTCCGGTTACCACAAAATAGTGAGAACCACCATCAATATGGGTGTCATTTGAAAGGAAATGGTGAGCAGACATCGAAAATTTACTTTCACCGCCATTTTGAAATCCAAGATGGCGACTTCCGGTTACCACAAAATAGTGAGAACCACCATCAATATGGCTGTCATTTGAAAGGGGATGGTGAGCGGACATCGAAAATTGACCTTCACCGCCATTTTGAAATCCAAGATGGCGACTTCCGGTTACCACAAAATAGTGAGAACCACCATCAATATGGGTGTCATTTGAAAGGAAATGGTGAGCAGACATCGAATATTGACTTTCACCGCCATTTTGAAATCCAAGATGGCGACTTCCGGTTACCACAAAATAGTGAGAACCACCATCAATATGGGTGTCATTTGAAAGGGGATGGTGAGCAGACATCGAAAATTGACCTTCACCGCCATTTTGAAATCCAAGATGGCGACTTCCGGTTACCACAAAATAGTGAGAACCACCATCAATATTGGTGTCATTTGAAAGGAGATGGTGAGCAGACACCGAAAATTGACCATTACCGCCATTTTGAAATCCAAGATGGCGACTGCCGGTTACCATAATATAGTGAGAACCACCATCAATATGGGTGTCATTTTATAGGGGATGGTCAGCAAACACCAAAAATTCACCATCACCGCCATTTTAAAATCCAAGATGGCGACTTCCGGTTATCACAAAATAGTGAGAACCACCATCAATATGGGTGTCATTTGAAAGGAGGTGGTTAGCAGACACCGAATATTGATCATTACCGCCATTTTGAAATCCAAGATGGCGACTTCCGGTTACCACAATATAGTGAGAACCACCATCAATATGGGTGTCATTTGAAAAGGGGTGTCAGTAGATATCGGAAATTGATTATTACGTAATTTTAAAATCCAAGATGGCGACTTTCAGTTACCACAAAATAGTGAGAACCACCATTAATATGGGTGTCATTTAAAAAGGGTCAGTAGACATCGGAAATCGATTGTTACGCCATTTTGAAATCCAAGATGGCGACTTCCGGTAACCACAAAGTAGAGAGAACCATCATCAATATGGGTATAATTTGAAAGCGGGTGTCAGTAAATATCGGAAATTGATTAATACGTCATTTTGAAATCCAAGATGGCGATTTCCGGTTACCACAAAATAGTGAGAACCACCATCAATATGGGTGTCATTTGAAAGGGGTGGTCAGTAGACATCGGAAATCGACAATTTGGCTATTTTGAAATCCAATATGGTCACTTCCGGTTACCAGAAAATAGTGAGAATCATCATAAACATGGTAACGTTTGAAAGGGGGTGTTCAGTAGTAGCCGTTTTAGATCCGATTTTCTTTCACTGCAAACATTACATTGCAACAACACGGTTTTATGCCTAAATGATCGACAACGACCAACCTGCTCTCGTTTACAACATAGGGTGAAGTGCCTATTTTCACCATACTAAGGAGGGCGCCTCACTGATTCATTAATTACTCGGCCTACAAACAATGGAATGCGTACAAATTGGCATCAACAGCTGTGCTTCGTTGTTAAGTACCAAGATAATAACATACATGCGCTGAAAACAGTGAAATTCTCGTGTTTGAGCGCAACGAAAACACGAATCGAGTACCCCTATTGTTGCGCTACCATTTGACTCAATGCGTTAAAGAAAGATGGCTGACACTGCTCTAACCAACGGCCTCAAATGGGTAGCGTGATAATAGAAACATAGCGATAATGGGCTCATCACCCTATGTACTCGATGGATTTACTGACGGATTGCGAACCGATGCTATTCACATGGATCGGTTCGGCCTTTGACAAAATCAACCATGATGTCGCAATAGCGAAGCTGGACAAACTCGGTATTCATGGACAACTTCTGCGTTGGTTCCTCGATGGAAGGCAATTCCAAATCAGCATTAAGGACTGCCTATCTGCACCATTCTTCACTACATCCGGCATCTCAATAGGTAGCCATCTCGGTCCATTAATTTTCCTCCTCTACTTTAATGACATCAATATTAAATTACAAGGACTCCGCCTTTCTTTCGCCCATGATATGAAATTTTTTCGACAAATACGGGATAAAACCGATTCCGAGTTTCTTCAGAGTGAACTGGAGAGCTTTAGTACGTGGTGTGACCTAAACAGAATGGTTTTACATCCGAGTAAATGCTCAATCGTTACGTTCACTCGGAAACGCTATCCGATTCATTTTAACTACCATTTATTCGACTCGAGCATTCCAAGACACTCTCACGTCAAGGGTGGTGGAGTCATCATGGATGCAGCACCACACACCATGAGGCTTGAAGACAATAAAGATAAAACAACCCAATGCAAGAGCATGGGAGGTATGAGCCTAAAAGCGCAAGAGCATGGGAGGTATGAGCCTAGAAGCGACCGGGCCCACTATATGTTGGATACTGTCAACGTCTGTACATCAACATACGGATGCCACCCCCTGGATAAGAATGATCGACCCGCGCGAAATTAAAATTTTGTCATTTGTTTCTCGCATCAATAAAAATATTATATATGCAATTCCATATTAATTTTAGTGGTTTTAAAATAGGTTATATGAGGAAAAAAGCGAAAAAATGCTAATTTTCAATAAAATTGCTTTTGGTTCACTTCAATCCATTTTTGGGTTTATTAATATTCCTTGATCTTCAAATTTTAAAGGTGTATGAAATGACACCCATACTGATGGTGGTTCTCACTATTTTGTGGTAACCGGAAGTCGCCATCTTGGATTTCAAAAGGGCGGTAATGGTCAATTTTCGGTGTCTGCTGATCATCCTCTTTCAAATGACACCCATATTGATGGTGGTTCTCACTATTTTGTGGTAACCGGAAGTCGCCATCTTGGATTTCAAAATGGCGGAAATGGTCAATTTTCGGTGTCTGCTGATCATCCTCTTTCAAATGACACCCATATTGATGGTGGTTCTCACTATTTTATGGTAACCGGAAGTCGCCATCTTGGATTTCAAAATGGCGGTGAAGGTCAATTTTCGATGTCTGCTCACCATCCCCTTTCAAATGACACCCATATTGATGGTGGTTCTCACTACTTTATGGGAACCGGAAGTCGCCATCTTGGATTTCAAAATGGCGGCAATCGTCAATTTCCGATGCCTATTGACCTATACGGATCCTATATTACACGATTTCTAAGGCTTCGAAAAATTTAATAAAATTTCATTTCCCACAAGTCCGAATAAGAAAATTCTGATTCTTTTCTTAGCGCAAAAATGGGTTAATATTCTATACCAGTCTTGCCCTGAAAATTTTGTCGAACCATTTTTGCGGGAATTAACATTTGATCCACTTTTGCCTGAGGTGTGATGACTATACCATTTCTGATCTAACAGAATATTTTAACCCACTTTTGCTCTGAACAAAATTTTAACCCACTCTTACTCTCAGCCTCTCATTTAAGACTACTACAAAATAATTATGTTATTAACCTAACGGTGTGGTACGGATAAACCAATTCAATTGTTAAAAATGAGTCATAAATGTATTACTGGTTTTCATTGAAGACCGTAATAAAAAAAATTTAAAAAATTTCTATATATCTACGATTTGGGAGCCTATACCAACATATTTCAGAATAACTTTACTTATATTAGCAGATTTATTTTCATGAGGTAAGCGATACAAGTGCGTGGAATGTGCCTACTGCTCATTTCATCACCATCATTTACTGTACAACGACTAGAAGATATCAAACTCATGGCCTTATAATCGCCTATCGCGAACCCTCAAGAAGGTATTAGGAACATGACCATAATTTGAATCCAACAGTTTGCAAAAAACAAACGTTCCTTGTTTTAAGGATTCGCTTGGCACCATGATTACCCATGATGCTCCGTTTGCAACTAGTATATTTTAGTTCTGCCAGCCGATCACGGCAATATATATTGACATGAGGACTGTCTGTTTCAGTAACGCAATCTTCGGTTTTAGTAAAATTGCATCGTCATTGGGCTATCTGTAGAGTCTCCGAAATTTGGTAATTTGTCTCGCATTTCAATAGAGTTACATGGAATTTCATAGCATCATACAGGACATATAGAACTATGGATAATATATTATACAACCTCCGAATTGTTCAGTACATGAGAACTGGAGATGCAACTAGTAGCTGCATTCACACAGTTAGTCGAGATGTTGTGAGAATCTGTAGAGATTCGTTGAGTTTGTTCGGAACATCTCACAGTTCTTAGAAGAAGTTGCATAAGGCGATGCTACAATGATTTTGAACGTTTCAGGTGACCTAGTACAGGTTGTAGGTCTCATCAAATGCAACACAAAACAATATTTGAAAACTGTACACCCTTAAAACTTTCAGCTGTAGCAAAAAAAAAAATTCTGGGACCTTCAGCACAAAAAAATTATCTTCGTTGTCATTTTCAGTTGATTTTCAATTTTTCAACAGTTTTAGAAAAAAGAAAAATAGATCTTTCCTACAGTAATATAACACTGTTGTGTAAGTAGTATTGTGCGATTTTAGAACAACAATATGAAAAATGCCAAAACGATCACTTGAAATCCAATATTTGTTTTTTGTAGCTCTGTCTAATCTCAAAGTAAAATCTTCAGAATGATTTGGAGAAGGTAACACATTTATTAAAGCTAACCAGCGGGGCATCGCAGGGAGCGGTCTTCATTCAATGCCGTCGATGATCCCTGTTTGTTTTTTTTTCAGAAAAAAAAAATCATATATCCAGTGCAATATTGACCTTGCCGTTTCGTGAAAATCAGGAAATAGCAAGTTTGATATGTTTGCCATATTATTATTTGGAGTATCATTTCTGCCGACCCGCAGCTGTTTGAAATACGAAATTATTGTTCTTAGTTCTAAGGCAATATCTTCGCTATCTGATTTTGTTCGTGAAGACATAACTGAACTTTAATGTTACGAAATAAACAGTATCAAGGGTTGTTACAGTGAATCCCATTCCCGTGCGATGTCTATTTTAGGTTAGACCGCCGCGATTCTTGGACTATCTATCATATCATTTTTATTTGTTTTATTTTCTAATTTAATGTTCTGCTTGAAAAGTCCTAGACTTACAAATCAATTTCTCCCAAATTTTCCACTAGTCATAATCAGATCTCGAACAACAGCGACACTTACCTGATTTGAGCGTTTTGATGGCGACCGGCGTCGTGTTGTTCCACAGTCCCTCCCAGACGTCCCCGAACTGACCGGAACCGAGCTTGCGAACAAACTTCAGCGACGTTCGGTCTATCTCCCACTGATCTCTGGTGCGATGTGACAGCCCGTCGGTCACTGGTTTCTCGATCTGTGTGTGATTGCGGGAAGAAACGGAAATGGGGAACATTGCGTTAGTATAGATTGGTTCTGCCGTCTACTACATAGTTTGCATTCAGTGACATGTGGTGGATTGATTACTTTATAGCAAACAAAGCGAAATAATGGGATGCAAGTAGTTACGAATTGGTGTGACTTGAATTGATGCTAAGGTGGACCTTTGCTAACAACCGATGGAAGGGTGAACGAGCTAGTAACAATAATAAAAACAAATCAAAACAAAGACCTCTATAAGAACAGCCAAACGGGGGATTTTTTTTTCGCGCAAACCAACATATACCGTTTTCGAATCGATTCTACAATACAATACAATTCGTGTATTTCTGTCGAAACACGTGATTCTACTTTTTTAATGTTTTGAATAACGGGGCGTGCGTCAGTCGATCGACGTGTTGGATGATCTTTGGACTTGCGATGGAGGCGCACTCAATTAGCATTCCTGATATCGCCTGGTGGGCCATAAAACGGACTGATTACTGTAGTTCGCATGTCGCGCGGCGCGGTGACCGGTAGCAAATTTATTAACAATCTGGTCATCGAGTTGCGGCAACAGTCAAGCAACAAGCGTTCGTTCTGTATTGTACAGTTGTAGGTGTGTACATAGAGGGGGTGGTAGTATTAGGTAGTAGAGGATCGTGGCGAGCTAGGAGATACAGCCAGGTGATAAAGATATAGGTACGAACGAATGTGTTGACTCTGGCGCTGAAATTATTCAAACTAGATACCTGAGGTGCCGGGAAGCGGACGGTTGGATACCCGGGCTGCAAAACCAGGAAGAAAGTCGTATAAATGTAAATCGTGCATTCGTTCGCCGCATGCATGCTCCGTTCGTGAGTGTTTGAGCGGCAAAATTAGAAGGGAAAATTCTTATAGGTATAGCGGTAGGTTACGTCTTTATTTGCCATCGGGAAACAATAAACACATGTTGCCAGATTCAGGGATGATATTCAAAGCGCTACGTTCCGATACGTTGTGTATTCAATTTCCGGGGAGCTTAGCTGAATTAAAAACAAAATCTCATGCGAACCGGCTCAGTAACGGCATTATTTGTAGCGCGGAGATTTATTTGTTGTGTTTTGTTATGTTATGTTATTCATTGGCGATATTTAACCTTAGTGCTTTTGTGTTTTGCTTCTGTCATGTGTTTTCGTTTCTGATGGGCAAGTATCGATATCACTTTACCAGTTTTGTTGTTCGTGAATTTGATTAATGGATGGTTAGTTCAACCGATAGTGACGACTGTAAACTGCTGTGAATGTTTTTAAGGAACTATATTCTTCCGCATTATTCTTGAAATTTATGAATATGCATATTGTCTTAATGAGTTTGAGCACATAATTCACTGGCCAATATATTTTTTAATGATGTTTTCGTGTGTTGATGTAATAATATAATGATCGTTCATTGTATTGTTATACCGAACAAACAGAATTGCAAAGTATCATAACTTATACATGCTGCTGTCCAAAGCAACCATAATATTCATCTTATACTGTTTCGGTTTCGCACCGATTTTTTTTTTCGTCGTTTCCTTAAACTTCGAATACGTACTAGTAGGCGGTGCCAATTCACGAATTTCCGTAAGATCAACGTTCATATACACTCTTGGATCTTGGATTTGACATTTCCGTCTTCGATGTCGTATTGCATGTTGCTCTCCGCAACAAACCGACTAAGAGGTTGAACATTATTAGTACTACATGTCTCATATAATGTAGCTGTATGTGTGACACTTCTGTGAGTACAACCTTGAACAACTGTTCTGCCTCACGCACTGCGGGTCTAAGACGTGTTTGCGAAAAGTCAATCGCGATTGTGTCCTCCCGCAAGGGGCAAAATTTACTTTGTGATTTACTTCTTTCACTCGCAGTTGGGAGCAACCATACTTTGCAGCTTATACGTTCACTTTTGTTTATGTTATATGGATTTTTTTTTTGCAGTTTCATGACGCACCCAGTAAAGGCTTGCACAAATGGGGCACATAATTTTGGCGACTTGGACTATCCACATATTCTTTCTAAATAAGCAAAAAAGTGATCAAAATGATGCAATACATATTCCCAAAGGGAAAAATTGGATGGAACCAATTTGTGCATTCAGGGCACAAGACCTAACTTCAAAATTAAGTTGTATTTTTGTGTTTCGAATTCATCTCGTCAGTAGCACCAACTTGGGACCAAGTTAGACTATATGTCTAAACTAGTACCCAAATTAACACTAGTTAAACACTATATCCAAGCAATCATACGAAACATGTAAGGCCTACCTAAAATGACTTTTTTTAGAATAACTTTTTTGGTGATTTTCTGGAATTTCAAAATGTTCTAAGGATATTCTCTTTTTTATCATGAAAGGTTATTTCTTTCAAAGGTTAGATTTGTTAAGTTATCAATGGTTTTACTCCCAAAAAATGTCAATCCTAGAATATTTTGAAATTTTAGAAAATTTTGAATTAGTTATTTTAATGGAATTAGTTTTGAGGGATGTATCATGGAAAACTCCACAAATGGCCATTAAAATCAACAGATTAACATACTCTCTTCGGCAAAGTTGTTTCTTTTTTAAAACTCTACATCTTTGCTTAATAAAGTTGTAGACTTTTCGCGGTCAGAACAATTTTGATCAAGTTAGACGATGTGTCTAAACTAGTACCCAAATTAGCACTAGTTAGACACTACATCCAAACAGTCACACGACACATGTGACGCTTAAAGCAACTGGTATGTCTCGAGTGATGTCTCGGAAAGCAAAGGCTGAAGCTCTAGATTGCTAACGAGAAAGCGTTGCCAGTTGCTTCAAGCGCCATATGCGTCGTGTGACTGTTTGGATATAGTGTCTAACTAGTGCTAGTTTGGGTACTAGTTCAGACAAATCGTCTAGCTTGATCATTGACTTTTCATGGTCTAAACAATTTTGACCACGTTTTTGCCCATTTGCAAACACTGTGCAGTGGTCGGATAGTTTATCTATTTGTTCCGATCTCCGGTAGACACCGTACAGTTTATACAAAAATAGAATCTACTATGGGGCTGTACACTAATTACGTAAGGCTTTTTTAGAGCTTTTCAACCACCCCCTCCCCCAGATAAGAGTTCATAAGATTTTGGTGAACTCCCCCTCCCCCTACATAAGATCTTATCATGATTATCGTAATTAAAAAATCGCATTGTTACTTCATCAAATAATAAGATAGCGAAAACGATATGTATAGAATGATTACAAGAAAACTCATGACAAAATTTAACTGTAATCATCTGCAGAATTTTAATTGCATGCCAATCTCGCCCAGTAGAAATAATAACTGTTGTCAGATAATCAGTAACTCTAATTTGGTCCATATGATCTGCTTTGCTATATTCCACTTTTTTTTGGAGACGAACCACTGCGACTAGTATTTAGATCTATGTGCTATATTCCACTTCCTTTGAATCTATTTTCTTGTGATGTAGAATTTAAAAGAGTTTATAACCTCTTCTGGCGTGAATTTATTCTGAGTTCCAGCTGTGACGCTTATCGTACGCATAGCTCCGAGTTAACCATCTTCGAATTTTCTTGAATTAAAATACAGTTCACACTCTGGAAATATTCGACATTCAAGATCTTTAACAATCGCATGTTAGAACATTATTATATTAGGATTATATGGTACAAATGAAAATAGTTCCTTTTTCTTATTAAAAAGAATATTTTTCTTACGGATTTAATTTTTTAAACTTGTTTTATGATATCACGTAAGAAAGGACATACCCTACCTCCTCCTCAGATAAGAATTTGTAAGATATTTTGAAACTCCTCCTCCCCCCATATGCCCTTACGTAATTAGTGTATGGCCCCTATCTGAATTATTTAAAAGCCCTATAGCTATTTATAATTAGATTTGTGACATTTAAATTAAACAGATGTGAGATTTAGTTGGATTTGTAACAACATATATCCACATGATTGTTTTGAGCTTGAGCTAGAGCTTGTGCGACCACCCCTGGCTGCTACTCCGTTATCGATCTGGACTAGCTGAAGTTGTACAGGGAATCAGTAGATAATTATATTTGGGAGTAGCGCAACATCTTTTAATGCACAAATTCTGGTAATCCTAAAGTGTTTATTGATCAATACCGGCACCGGCCAGGCCTGAACGTAGATCGGAGAAGGAATGGAAAGGAATGTTAGTCCGATACTTGCTTTTGCTAGAGGCCGTATATACTACTGCGCACTCCACAAGTATCGATGGAGGAGGATATTTGTTAGTAAGTATATAGAAGTTAGATCTTTACCGACACCAGAGAGGTGACTTCACTATCTGGACTAGAGATATTAATCCACCAACTCATGGACCGGGGACATACGGCTTTACTTCCCTTCCGAAGGAAGACGCGACCACAGATTTTTTCACCTCAGAAAAATCTCAACGACCTCGGTTGGGATTGAATCCAGACCAAATGGAATGAGTGGCGGTCACGCTTACCACTCAACCACCGGCACCGTCGCATCTATCCACATGATTGTTTTGACCATGAACGGTACGGTGTCTAGGAATCCACCAAAGGGGCCGGTTTCTTATGGGATTTTCAATTGATTGACACCGTGGATAGCACTGGTTTTGCACTTTCTAGCAGAAGTGTCAATGGAACATACCCAGTTTTCTACACTTCTGCTAGAAAGTGCAAAAACGGTGCAGTTTCAGTGCACTCCACTACACCGGTGTCAATCAATTGAAAACCCCATTAGAGAACGAGGGGGTACAATGCATTTAATACGTGCAAGAATATCTGGGCAGTCAATATTACTACACAACATATCAAATATAAACATTCTTTGCAAGAATGTGCGGCGAAAATCGAACGTCGGTAACTTAAGGTGAAGCGATGCCAAAATCACAACAAAGGTTCGGTTATGTTCGGCTATGTTCGGGTTACGTGCAGCATCTGTGTGCGGTTAGAAAGTACTATACCGATATGAGATGGCACGCACACAAGCGTATCGTTCAGCAATCAGCTGACTGATTTTTGCACCACGTGTTTCATTTGTTTTGAAAAATAAAAAGGTGCAAATTTCCCAAAGGAATCAAAATTCCGTGAAGAGAATCATAATTCATCTGCTTGTGCTAACATGCCTGCATACAGTGATACAATCTGAGATAAGACATTCAAGTTACAAAAGATTTTGTCTTGCGCGCCAATGCAATGTTTTGATTTTGTCGATGAAAGAAAAAGAAGAAGCAGAAACGACGGCGGCCATTTTAGCTGCCACCTTGTGGCTCTATTCAGCATGTCCTTAAGCAGCATGCCTCCATCGTTGTACGACGGTAGACACGCTTAGAACATATCGCACGAAACATTTTTGTACGCGTTCCAACCGGTTTATTTAGTAGTGGTTTTCAACCTTTTTCACTCCATGTACCCTTTTCCGAATATTGATCCCCATCATGTACCCCATTTCGAAAATTGCTTACCATTACGCTGTCAGAGAAAGAAATACTGATTTTCAATTGAATGAAAACCATACTGTCTTATTAGAAACCTGTTCCTGAACACTCTCAGTCAGCATCTTAATTCTGACAAACGGACTTGCGGGGTAAATATTTGATGGAAATGTCAAAATTTACCCCGCATTATTCACTCCGACAATCTAATTCACCCCTGGGGGTGAATTCACTCCCGGTTGAAAACCACTGATTTAGAAGATGTGATGTGGAGCTCATTCATGGATACTCCAAAATGCTTCTTAGTGATTCACTTACCGTGTAGAAATCGTCAAAGTCAGTGGTATTTCACTTCAGGAAACCATATGTTGCGAACGCATCCGAACGTTGCGGTGATGTGATCCGAGAAGCTAAGCTTTCTATCAAACAACACTCCTAAGTCACGGAAAAAATCCGCTCGTTCGATGAAGCGGGCTTGAAGTAAGTATTCATTATGGGGTAGAGTGGACGATCGCCTGCAACTTATTATCTCACATTAGTCGACGTTTACCTGCATGCATGTCATTCAACAGGCCCCGTTCAATATTAATTTCGTTATCTTCAGAAGCGTAAACTTCAGAAGCGATTGGACAAAAAATCTTTAAATTGTCGGCGAAGAATAGTTTTCCAGATTTGATACGAATGTAGAGATCGTTTATGAATGAAATGAAAATCAACGGCCCTACGTGACTTCCTTGACGAACGCTGGTTGGCATATCAAACAAGCTAGAACGTGTTGAACCAAAACGAAACGAAAACACATCAACTAGAGAGATAGGATCGCAACCCTCCAGTTAACCAATGAGAAAAACCCAGTCCCTGTAGTTTCCGAAGAGCAGTGTTGTAAGGTACTTTATCGAGTGTTTCTGAGAAGGAAATATATATTGCATCGGTTTGAGGACGCTTCTCAACAGAGGTGACTAAGATGCTAGTGTACATGAACAAATTTCAAGTGGTAGAGCGTTGCTTCACAAATCCGTGCTGACGATCGTCGATGATGTGAGAAGCAGCAGCTTAAACATTTTAAACTAATTTTTCAAGGACTAACAGGTCGAGAGTAAAGCGAGATTTCTTTGTAATGTTCAGCATTATTAATGTCTCCAGCCTTGTGAATTGGAATTATAGCTGACAAAAATCATGCGCATCGTTTTATGATTATTGGAAACAAGCAATCTGGGTCTAGTCATTCCAATGGGTCAACACTGGG